>NC_140169.1:43914693-43924339 GCF_963971535.1 Notolepis coatsorum | reverse complement strand
CTAGACAGAAACATTGACCCCCCCCTCTCTCTCTTACAGAGTCTAGACAGAAACATTGACCCCCCCCCTCTCTCTCTTACAGAGTCTAGACAGAAACATTGACCCCCCCCTCTCTCTCTTACAGAGTCTAGACAGAAACATTGACCCCCCCCCTCTCTCTCTTACAGAGTCTAGACAGAAACATTGACCCCCCCCTCTCTCTCTTACAGAGTCTAGACAGAAACATTGACCCCCCCCTCTCTCTCTTACAGAGTCTAGACAGAAACATTGACCCCCCCTCTCTCTCTCTTACAGAGTCTAGACAGAAACATTGACCCCCCCCTCTCTCTCTTACAGAGTCTAGACAGAAACATTGACCCCCCCCCTCTCTCTCTTACAGAGTCTAGACAGAAACATTGACCCCCCCCTCTCTCTCTCTTACAGAGTCTAGACAGAAACATTGACCCCCCCCTCTCTCTCTCTACAGAGTCTAGACAGAAACATTGACCCCCCCCCCTCTCTCTCTTACAGAGTCTAGACAGAAACATTGACCCCCCCCCTCTCTCTCTTACAGAGTCTAGACAGAAACATTGACCCCCCCCTCTCTCTCTCTTACAGAGTCTAGACAGAAACATTGACCCCCCCCCTCTCTCTCTTACAGAGTCTAGACAGAAACATTGACCCCCCCCCTCTCTCTCTTACAGAGTCTAGACAGAAACATTGACCCCCCCCCTCTCTCTCTTACAGAGTCTAGACAGAAACATTGACCCCCCCCCTCTCTCTCTTACAGAGTCTAGACAGAAACATTGACCCCCCCCCTCTCTCTCTTACAGAGTCTAGACAGAAACATTGACCCCCCCTCTCTCTCTTACAGAGTCTAGACAGAAACATTGACCCCCCCCTCTCTCTCTTACAGAGTCTAGACAGAAACATTGACCCCCCCCTCTCTCTCTTACAGAGTCTAGACAGAAACATTGACCCCCCCCTCTCTCTCTTACAAGTCTAGACAGAAACATTGACCCCCCCCTCTCTCTCTCTTACAGAGTCTAGACAGAAACATTGACCCCCCCTCTCTCTCTTACAGAGTCTAGACAGAAACATTGACCCCCCCCTCTCTCTCTTACAGAGTCTAGACAGAAACATTGACCCCCCCCCTCTCTCTCTCTTACAGAGTCTAGACAGAAACATTGACCCCCCCCTCTCTCTCTTACAGAGTCTAGACAGAAACATTGACCCCCCCCCTCTCTCTCTTACAGAGTCTAGACAGAAACATTGACCCCCCCCCTCTCTCTCTTACAGAGTCTAGACAGAAACATTGACCCCCCCCCTCTCTCTCTTACAGAGTCTAGACAGAAACATTGACCCCCCCCTCTCTCTCTCTTACAGAGTCTAGACAGAAACATTGACCCCCCCCTCTCTCTCTTACAGAGTCTAGACAGAAACATTGACCCCCCCCTCTCTCTCTTACAGAGTCTAGACAGAAACATTGACCCCCCCTCTCTCTCTCTTACAGAGTCTAGACAGAAACATTGACCCCCCCCCTCTCTCTCTTACAGAGTCTAGACAGAAACATTGACCCCCCCCCTCTCTCTCTTACAGAGTCTAGACAGAAACATTGACCCCCCCCTCTCTCTCTCTTACAGAGTCTAGACAGAAACATTGACCCCCCCCTCTCTCTCTTACAGAGTCTAGACAGAAACATTGACCCCCCCCCTCTCTCTCTCTTACAGAGTCTAGACAGAAACATTGACCCCCCCTCTCTCTCTTACAGAGTCTAGACAGAAACATTGACCCCCCCCTCTCTCTCTCTCTCTTCCAGAGTCTAGACAGAAACATTGACCCCCCCCTCTCTCTCTTACAGAGTCTAGACAGAAACATTGACCCCCCCCCTCTCTCTCTTACAGAGTCTAGACAGAAACATTGACCCCCCCCCTCTCTCTCTTACAGAGTCTAGACAGAAACATTGACCCCCCCCCTCTCTCTCTTACAGAGTCTAGACAGAAACATTGACCCCCCCCCTCTCTCTCTTACAGAGTCTAGACAGAAACATTGACCCCCCCCCTCTCTCTCTTACAGAGTCTAGACAGAAACATTGACCCCCCCCTCTCTATCTCTTACAGAGTCTAGACAGAAACATTGACCCCCCCTCTCTCTCTCTCTTGCAGAGTCTAGACAGAAACATTGACCCCCCCCTCTCTCTCTTACAGAGTCTAGACAGAAACATTGACCCCCCCCCTCTCTCTCTCTTACAGAGTCTAGACAGAAACATTGACCCCCCCTCTCTCTCTTACAGAGTCTAGACAGAAACATTGACCCCCCCTCTCTCTCTCTTACAGAGTCTAGACAGAAACATTGACCCCCCCTCTCTCTCTCTTACAGAGTCTAGACAGAAACATTGACCCCCCCCTCTCTCTCTTACAGAGTCTAGACAGAAACATTGACCCCCCCCCTCTCTCTCTTACAGAGTCTAGACAGAAACATTGACCCCCCCCCCTCTCTCTCTTACAGAGTCTAGACAGAAACATTGACCCCCCCTCTCTCTCTTACAGAGTCTAGACAGAAACATTGACCCCCCCTCTCTCTCTTACAGAGTCTAGACAGAAACATTGACCCCCCCCCCTCTCTCTCTCTTACAGAGTCTAGACAGAAACATTGACCCCCCTCTCTCTCTCTTACAGAGTCTAGACAGAAACATTGACCCCCCCCTCTCTCTCTTACAGAGTCTAGACAGAAACATTGACCCCCCCCCTCTCTCTCTTACAGAGTCTAGACAGAAACATTGACCCCCCCCCTCTCTCTCTTACAGAGTCTAGACAGAAACATTGACCCCCCCCCTCTCTCTCTTACAGAGTCTAGACAGAAACATTGACCCCCCCCCTCTCTCTCTTACAGAGTCTAGACAGAAACATTGACCCCCCCCCTCTCTCTCTTACAGAGTCTAGACAGAAACATTGACCCCCCCCCTCTCTCTCTTACAGAGTCTAGACAGAAACATTGACCCCCCCCCCTCTCTCTCTTTGCAGAGTCTAGACAGAAACATTGACCCCCCCTCTCTCTCTTACAGAGTCTAGACAGAAACATTGACCCCCCCTCTCTCTCTCTTACAGAGTCTAGACAGAAACATTGACCCCCCCCTCTCTCTCTCTTACAGAGTCTAGACAGAAACATTGACCCCCCCCTCTCTCTCTCTTACAGAGTCTAGACAGAAACATTGACCCCCCCCCTCTCTCTCTTACAGAGTCTAGACAGAAACATTGACCCCCCCCCTCTCTCTCTTACAGAGTCTAGACAGAAACATTGACCCCCCCCCTCTCTCTCTTACAGAGTCTAGACAGAAACATTGACCCCCCCCCTCTCTCTCTTACAGAGTCTAGACAGAAACATTGACCCCCCCCCCTCTCTCTCTCTTACAGAGTCTAGACAGAAACATTGACCCCCCCTCTCTCTCTCTTACAGAGTCTAGACAGAAACATTGACCCCCCCCCTCTCTCTCTCTTACAGAGTCTAGACAGAAACATTGACCCCCCCCCTCTCTCTCTTACAGAGTCTAGACAGAAACATTGACCCCCCCCCTCTCTCTCTTACAGAGTCTAGACAGAAACATTGACCCCCCCTCTCTCTCTCTTACAGAGTCTAGACAGAAACATTGACCCCCCCCCTCTCTCTCTTACAGAGTCTAGACAGAAACATTGACCCCCCCCTCTCTCTCTTACAGAGTCTAGACAGAAACATTGACCCCCCCCTCTCTCTCTTACAGAGTCTAGACAGAAACATTGACCCCCCCCCTCTCTCTCTTACAGAGTCTAGACAGAAACATTGACCCCCCCCTCTCTCTCTTACAGAGTCTAGACAGAAACATTGACCCCCCCCCTCTCTCTCTTACAGAGTCTAGACAGAAACATTGACCCCCCCCTCTCTCTCTTACAGAGTCTAGACAGAAACATTGACCCCCCCCTCTCTCTCTCTTACAGAGTCTAGACAGAAACATTGACCCCCCCTCTCTCTCTCTTACAGAGTCTAGACAGAAACATTGACCCCCCCCTCTCTCTCTTACAGAGTCTAGACAGAAACATTGACCCCCCCCTCTCTCTCTTACAGAGTCTAGACAGAAACATTGACCCCCCCCCTCTCTCTCTTACAGAGTCTAGACAGAAACATTGACCCCCCCCCTCTCTCTCTCTTACAGAGTCTAGACAGAAACATTGACCCCCCCCCTCTCTCTCTCTTACAGAGTCTAGACAGAAACATTGACCCCCCCCCCTCTCTCTCTTACAGAGTCTAGACAGAAACATTGACCCCCCCCCTCTCTCTCTTACAGAGTCTAGACAGAAACATTGACCCCCCCACTCTCTCTCTTACAGAGTCTAGACAGAAACATTGACCCCCCCCCTCTCTCTCTTACAGAGTCTAGACAGAAACATTGACCCCCCCCCTCTCTCTCTCTTACAGAGTCTAGACAGAAACATTGACCCCCCCTCTCTCTCTTACAGAGTCTAGACAGAAACATTGACCCCCCCTCTCTCTCTCTTACAGAGTCTAGACAGAAACATTGACCCCCCCCCTCTCTCTCTTACAGAGTCTAGACAGAAACATTGACCCCCCCCCTCTCTCTCTTACAGAGTCTAGACAGAAACATTGACCCCCCCCTCTCTCTCTTACAGAGTCTAGACAGAAACATTGACCCCCCCCTCTCTCTCTCTTACAGAGTCTAGACAGAAACATTGACCCCCCCCCTCTCTCTCTTACAGAGTCTAGACAGAAACATTGACCCCCCCCCTCTCTCTCTTACAGAGTCTAGACAGAAACATTGACCCCCCCCTCTCTCTCTCTTACAGAGTCTAGACAGAAACATTGACCCCCCCCCCTCTCTCTCTTACAGAGTCTAGACAGAAACATTGACCCCCCCCCTCTCTCTCTTACAGAGTCTAGACAGAAACATTGACCCCCCCCCCCCTCTCTCTCTCTTACAGAGTCTAGACAGAAACATTGACCCCCCCCCCTCTCTCTCTTACAGAGTCTAGACAGAAACATTGACCCCCCCCCCCTCTCTCTCTTACAGAGTCTAGACAGAAACATTGACCCCCCCCCCTCTCTCTCTCTTACAGAGTCTAGACAGAAACATTGACCCCCCCCCTCTCTCTCTTACAGAGTCTAGACAGAAACATTGACCCCCCCCCTCTCTCTCTCTTACAGAGTCTAGACAGAAACATTGACCCCCCCTCTCTCTCTTACAGAGTCTAGACAGAAACATTGACCCCCCCCCTCTCTCTCTCTTGCAGAGTCTAGACAGAAACATTGACCCCCCCCCTCTCTCTCTTACAGAGTCTAGACAGAAACATTGACCCCCCCCCTCTCTCTCTTACAGAGTCTAGACAGAAACATTGACCCCCCCCCCTCTCTCTCTTACAGAGTCTAGACAGAAACATTGACCCCCCCCCTCTCTCTCTTACAGAGTCTAGACAGAAACATTGACCCCCCCCTCTCTCTCTCTTACAGAGTCTAGACAGAAACATTGACCCCCCCCCCTCTCTCTCTTACAGAGTCTAGACAGAAACATTGACCCCCCCCCTCTCTCTCTCTTACAGAGTCTAGACAGAAACATTGACCCCCCCCTCTCTCTCTTACAGAGTCTAGACAGAAACATTGACCCCCCCCCTCTCTCTCTCTTACAGAGTCTAGACAGAAACATTGACCCCCCCCTCTCTCTCTTACAGAGTCTAGACAGAAACATTGACCCCCCCCCTCTCTCTCTTACAGAGTCTAGACAGAAACATTGACCCCCCCCCTCTCTCTCTCTTACAGAGTCTAGACAGAAACATTGACCCCCCCTCTCTCTCTCTTACAGAGTCTAGACAGAAACATTGACCCCCCCCCCTCTCTCTCTTACAGAGTCTAGACAGAAACATTGACCCCCCCCCTCTCTCTCTCTTACAGAGTCTAGACAGAAACATTGACCCCCCCCTCTCTCTCTTACAGAGTCTAGACAGAAACATTGACCCCCCCCTCTCTCTCTTACAGAGTCTAGACAGAAACATTGACCCCCCCCCTCTCTCTCTCTTACAGAGTCTAGACAGAAACATTGACCCCCCCCCCTCTCTCTCTTACAGAGTCTAGACAGAAACATTGACCCCCCCCCTCTCTCTCTCTTACAGAGTCTAGACAGAAACATTGACCCCCCCCCTCTCTCTCTTACAGAGTCTAGACAGAAACATTGACCCCCCCCCTCTCTCTCTTACAGAGTCTAGACAGAAACATTGACCCCCCCCTCTCTCTCTCTTACAGAGTCTAGACAGAAACATTGACCCCCCCCTCTCTCTCTTACAGAGTCTAGACAGAAACATTGACCCCCCCTCTCTCTCTTACAGAGTCTAGACAGAAACATTGACCCCCCCTCTCTCTCTCTTACAGAGTCTAGACAGAAACATTGACCCCCCCCCTCTCTCTCTTACAGAGTCTAGACAGAAACATTGACCCCCCCCCCTCTCTCTCTTACAGAGTCTAGACAGAAACATTGACCCCCCCCTCTCTCTCTTACAGAGTCTAGACAGAAACATTGACCCCCCCCTCTCTCTCTCTTACAGAGTCTAGACAGAAACATTGACCCCCCCCCTCTCTCTCTTACAGAGTCTAGACAGAAACATTGACCCCCCCCCCTCTCTCTCTCTTACAGAGTCTAGACAGAAACATTGACCCCCCCCTCTCTCTCTTACAGAGTCTAGACAGAAACATTGACCCCCCCCTCTCTCTCTTACAGAGTCTAGACAGAAACATTGACCCCCCCCCTCTCTCTCTTACAGAGTCTAGACAGAAACATTGACCCCCCCCTCTCTCTCTTACAGAGTCTAGACAGAAACATTGACCCCCCCCTCTCTCTCTTACAGAGTCTAGACAGAAACATTGACCCCCCCCCTCTCTCTCTTACAGAGTCTAGACAGAAACATTGACCCCCCCCTCTCTCTCTCTTACAGAGTCTAGACAGAAACATTGACCCCCCCCTCTCTCTCTTACAGAGTCTAGACAGAAACATTGACCCCCCCCTCTCTCTCTCTTACAGAGTCTAGACAGAAACATTGACCCCCCCTCTCTCTCTCTTACAGAGTCTAGACAGAAACATTGACCCCCCCCTCTCTCTCTTACAGAGTCTAGACAGAAACATTGACCCCCCCCTCTCTCTCTTACAGAGTCTAGACAGAAACATTGACCCCCCCCCTCTCTCTCTTACAGAGTCTAGACAGAAACATTGACCCCCCCCCTCTCTCTCTCTTACAGAGTCTAGACAGAAACATTGACCCCCCCCTCTCTCTCTCTTACAGAGTCTAGACAGAAACATTGACCCCCCCCTCTCTCTCTTACAGAGTCTAGACAGAAACATTGACCCCCCCATCTCTCTCTTACAGAGTCTAGACAGAAACATTGACCCCCCCCCTCTCTCTCTTACAGAGTCTAGACAGAAACATTGACCCCCCCCCCTCTCTCTCTTACAGAGTCTAGACAGAAACATTGACCCCCCCCCTCTCTCTCTTACAGAGTCTAGACAGAAACATTGACCCCCCCCCCTCTCTCTCTTACAGAGTCTAGACAGAAACATTGACCCCCCCCTCTCTCTCTCTTACAGAGTCTAGACAGAAACATTGACCCCCCCCTCTCTCTCTCTTGCAGAGTCTAGACAGAAACATTGACCCCCCCCTCTCTCTCTTACAGAGTCTAGACAGAAACATTGACCCCCCCCTCTCTCTCTCTTACAGAGTCTAGACAGAAACATTGACCCCCCCTCTCTCTCTCTTACAGAGTCTAGACAGAAACATTGACCCCCCCCCTCTCTCTCTCTTACAGAGTCTAGACAGAAACATTGACCCCCCCTCTCTCTCTCTTACAGAGTCTAGACAGAAACATTGACCCCCCCCCTCTCTCTCTTACAGAGTCTAGACAGAAACATTGACCCCCCCCCCTCTCTCTCTTACAGAGTCTAGACAGAAACATTGACCCCCCCCTCTCTCTCTTACAGAGTCTAGACAGAAACATTGACCCCCCCTCTCTCTCTTACAGAGTCTAGACAGAAACATTGACCCCCCCCCCTCTCTCTCTTACAGAGTCTAGACAGAAACATTGACCCCCCCCCCTCTCTCTCTCTTACAGAGTCTAGACAGAAACATTGACCCCCCCTCTCTCTCTCTTACAGAGTCTAGACAGAAACATTGACCCCCCCCCTCTCTCTCTTACAGAGTCTAGACAGAAACATTGACCCCCCCCCCCTCTCTCTCTTACAGAGTCTAGACAGAAACATTGACCCCCCTCTCTCTCTCTTACAGAGTCTAGACAGAAACATTGACCCCCCCCTCTCTCTCTCTTACAGAGTCTAGACAGAAACATTGACCCCCCCTCTCTCTCTCTTACAGAGTCTAGACAGAAACATTGACCCCCCCTCTCTCTCTCTTACAGAGTCTAGACAGAAACATTGACCCCCCCCCCTCTCTCTCTTACAGAGTCTAGACAGAAACATTGACCCCCCCCCCTCTCTCTCTTACAGAGTCTAGACAGAAACATTGACCCCCCCCCTCTCTCTCTTACAGAGTCTAGACAGAAACATTGACCCCCCCCCCTCTCTCTCTTACAGAGTCTAGACAGAAACATTGACCCCCCCCCTCTCTCTCTTAGCAGAGTCTAGACAGAAACATTGACCCCCCCCTCTCTCTCTTACAGAGTCTAGACAGAAACATTGACCCCCCTCTCTCTCTCTTACAGAGTCTAGACAGAAACATTGACCCCCCCCCCTCTCTCTCTTACAGAGTCTAGACAGAAACATTGACCCCCCCTCTCTCTCTCTTACAGAGTCTAGACAGAAACATTGACCCCCCCCTCTCTCTCTCTTACAGAGTCTAGACAGAAACATTGACCCCCCCCCTCTCTCTCTCTTACAGAGTCTAGACAGAAACATTGACCCCCCTCTCTCTCTCTTACAGAGTCTAGACAGAAACATTGACCCCCCCCTCTCTCTCTCTTACAGAGTCTAGACAGAAACATTGACCCCCCTCTCTCTCTCTTACAGAGTCTAGACAGAAACATTGACCCCCCCCCCTCTCTCTCTTACAGAGTCTAGACAGAAACATTGACCCCCCCCCCTCTCTCTCTTACAGAGTCTAGACAGAAACATTGACCCCCCCTCTCTCTCTTACAGAGTCTAGACAGAAACATTGACCCCCCCCCCTCTCTCTCTTACAGAGTCTAGACAGAAACATTGACCCCCCCCCCTCTCTCTCTTACAGAGTCTAGACAGAAACATTGACCCCCCCCCTCTCTCTCTCTTGCAGAGTCTAGACAGAAACATTGACCCCCCCCCTCTCTCTCTTACAGAGTCTAGACAGAAACATTGACCCCCCCCTCTCTCTCTTACAGAGTCTAGACAGAAACATTGACCCCCCCTCTCTCTCTCTTACAGAGTCTAGACAGAAACATTGACTCCCCCCCCCTCTCTCTCTTACAGAGTCTAGACAGAAACATTGACCCCCCCCCTCTCTCTCTTACAGAGTCTAGACAGAAACATTGACCCCCCCTCTCTCTCTCTTACAGAGTCTAGACAGAAACATTGACCCCCCCCCTCTCTCTCTTACAGAGTCTAGACAGAAACATTGACCCCCCCTCTCTCTCTCTTACAGAGTCTAGACAGAAA
>NC_140169.1:43852193-43909693 GCF_963971535.1 Notolepis coatsorum | reverse complement strand
TGTAACACACACACTGTAACACACACACACACTGTAACACACACACTGTAACACACACACACTGTAACACACACACACTGTAACACACACACACTGTAACACACACACACACTGTAACACACACACACACACACTGTAACACACACACTGTAACACACACACTGTAACACACATACACTGTAACACACACACACTGTAACACACACATACTGTAACACACACACACACTGTAACACACACACACACTGTAACACACACACACTGTAACACACACTGTAACACACACACACTGTAACATACACACACTGTAACACACACTGTAACACACACACACACTGTAACACACACACACACTGTAACACACACACTGTAACACACACACACTGTAACACACACACACTGTAACACACACACACTGTAACACACACACACTGTAACACACACACACTGTAACACACACACTGTAACACACACACACTGTAACACACACTGTAACACACACACACTGTAACACACACACTGTAACACACACACTGTAACA
The DNA here is from genome assembly GCF_963971535.1 of Notolepis coatsorum. NCBI lineage: Eukaryota > Metazoa > Chordata > Actinopteri > Aulopiformes > Paralepididae > Notolepis > Notolepis coatsorum. Next base: position 43,909,152 of record NC_140169.1, on the reverse strand, counting down.
CACACACACTGTAACACACACACACACTGTAACACACACACACACTGTAACACACACACACACTGTAACACACTGTAACACACACACACTGTAACACACACACTGTAACACACACACACTGTAACACACACACACTGTAACACACACACTGTAACACACACACACACACTGTAACACACACACACACACACTGTAACACACACACACTGTAACACACACACACACACACACTGTAACACACATACACTGTAACACACACACACTGTAACACACACACACTGTAACACACACACACTGTAACACACACACACTGTAACACACACACACTGTAACACACACACTGTAACACACACACACACACTGTAACACACACACACTGTAACACACACACACTGTAACACACACACACACACACTGTAACACACACACACTGTAACACACACACACACACTGTAACACACACACACACTGTAGCACACACACACACACACACTGTAACACACACACACTGTAACACACACACACACACTGTAACACACACACACACACTGTAACACACACACACACACTGTAACACACACACACACTGTAACACACACACACTGTAACACACACACACTGTAACACACACACACACTGTAACACGCACACACTGTAACACACACACACACACACTGTAACACACACACACTGTAACACACACACACTGTAACACACACACTGTAACACACACACACTGTAACACACACACACTGTAACACACACACACTGTAACACACACACACTGTAACACACACACACACTGTAACACACACACACACTGTAACACACACACAGTGTAACACACACTGTAACACACACACACTGTAACACACACTGTAACACACACACACTGTAACACACACACACACTGTAACACACACACACACACACACACACTGTAACACACACACTGTAACACACACACACTGTAACACACACACACACTGTAACACACACACACACACTGTAACACACACACACTGTAACACACACACTGTAACACACACACACACTGTAACACACACACTGTAACACACACACTGTAACACACACACACTGTAACACACACACTGTAACACACACACACTGTAACACACACACACTGTAACACACACACACACACACTGTAACACACACACACTGTAACACACACACACACACTGTAACACACACACACTGTAACACACACACACTGTCATGTACACACACACACTGTAACACACACACTGTAACACACACACTGTAACACACACACACTGTCATGTACACACACACTGTAACACACACACACACACACACACTGTAACACACACACACACTGTAACACACACACACACACTGTAACACACACACACACACTGTAACACACACACACTGTAACACACACACACACTGTCATGTACACACTGTCATGTACACACTGTCATGTCCACACTGTCAATGTCCACACTGTCATGTACACACTGTCATGTACACACTGTCATGTACACACTGTCATGTACACACTGTCATGTACACACTGGCATGTACACACTGTCATGTACACACTGTCATGCACACACTGTCATGCACATACTGTCATGTACACACTGTCATGTACACACTGTCATGTACACACTGTCATGCACACACTGTCATGCACACACTGTCATGTACACACTGTCATGTACACACTGTCATGTACACACTGTCATGTACACACTGTCATGCACACACTGTCATGTACACACTGTCATGTACACACTGTCATGTACACACTGTCATGCACACACTGTCATGCACACACTGTCATGTACACACTGTCATGTACACACTGTCATGTACACACTGTCATGCACACACTGTCATGCACACACTGTCATGTACACACTGTCATGTACACACTGTCATGTACACACTGTCATGTACACACTGTCATGTCACTGGTAAAACTCTGCTCATTGCATCAGAAACCGGATTTAAATCATAATCAGCTCTTTGTTCATTTGCTTAGATTTGTCGTTTGTTCTCAAGAAGCTGCTGATCAATGTTAGCAGCGTCTCTACTTTTCGTAGCTCCATTTCTGCAGACCCCTCTCTGATTGGTTGAGCCCATTTCTGCAGACCCCTCTCTGATTGGTTGAGCCCATTTCTGCAGACCCCTATCTGATTGGCAGAGCGCGCGCATGAGCCGCGACAAGCTCCTCTAGCCAGGAATCGAAACTCCGTTAAAGGCCAACCTTCACGTTGTATTTTTGTTCAATAAACAATGTGGACTAGGCCAACGGTGAGTTTCATGAAGAAGGAAAAAAAAAGTATTGAAATTGACCCTGTTTTAGCGTTTTTATCAAACATTTTGTCTGCCCAACACAATCACCACGCACGTGGATATTTTAATCAATGGTTCATAACGTGCGTGTGTAATCGAAATGATCTCGTCACAACAGGTGCAGGGCACCAGGGGGCTCACCAGGGGGCGCTGAGAGTCACACACAGCTAGTGGCAGGCACTGCAGGCAGAGAGCCTGGCTACCATAGATATATGCTTGCTACTACTAGCCGAATGAAAATGTATCTGTTTCACCTAACACTATTGCTCCGTGATTATAGCCATCCATCTCTAAAGCCACAACCACGTTACCATATTTGTAATAATGTAAATCATTGTGTCGTTGTACACATATTGTGTTTATAACGTTAGTAGCTAACATAGCTTAGCTTGGTAGCTATTGTTGTGCTAACAACATATCCCGACATCCGGCTCGCTGGCCGGCATGAACGGCCGACCCAAAATGGTTATCTCCTCTCTGTACACCCCGTCCCCACGGGTACCCTGCCAGGGGGCCCATGGACGCGACAACGGCGACAATGGTGGCAGCCTGTAGGGTGCTCAAGCCCGTAAAGGCTAGTGGTACACGATAGCTATGAGCTAACAACGGCCGCCGCTGTTGTCGCGTCCACAAGCTCCTCCGCAGGACACCCGCGAGGACGGGGGCACACAAAGAGGAGAGAACCATAGGCTAACGTCAGTGTAGTGGTCCCGACTGTAGCAGGTACGGCGGAGCTATAGGCTAACTGTGATGCACCGAGTGGGCCACCATTGATCTAGTACTATGACCCGGACGGGCAAGGCATTTCCTGAAGTGACGTCACGGCCGTGCTAGCCATAGATATGGTGCTAGCGTCTGATAAGCTTTTAGATTCAGCTCATTAATATGCACCTGTAGTGACGTTGGCGTTTGATAAGCTTTTTTGATTCGCACGTGCATGTTATTCGTGCGTGGACCTTTTTAACTCTTTCAGAGTGGCATTTCCGGTGTCAAATGGAAAAAAATAAATAATGAAATTATATACCAATGATGTAAACTACCCATAATTGATCAGTATGGTTTAACCTGGAGGTTGGGCTTTAAGCTCCAGAGAGAGAGGCTGAAAACCCACAGTTCTTGGCCGACGGATGGGAGCCGAATCCCGGATCCGAGTTTTCTGATGAATACCCTAAAACATGGAGGTCGTGAACGCAATTTATACGCATGGAAGTATTGATTACGCCATAACGAATCATTAAAAAAATATACCGTTAACTGGAATATGTTGTGTGTGCCTTTACACATATGTTGGATTATGTAATTGGTTTGTCATTAAAAACCAATAATAATCGCTCGCATCACCGGCTTCGCTGACCAGAGCTCTCTCAGATTCAAAGTTTTAATTGCAGCCTGGAACATACATGTTTCGGAACCAATGTGTAACTAGACAGTTACAATATAAAATTTATATTAATTAACCCAGTTAATGCCTTAAGAGAATTGATTGATTGATTGATTGAATAGTTGAAAGAGTCTGGTGGTCAATGTCACCTCGGATTGCTACGGAAATGTTGTGTCTTACTAATAATAACTAATTCCTTGGTCAATAGAAGTCTCTGTGATACTTTCTGAATATGATTTGGGAACATCAAATGGGCACGGTTATAATAGAAGAAAGACAGTGTAAACAATATAATTAACTCTGAATATAATAATGAGGAAAAAGAAACAGGATACACAACAAGGTGCATGAGATGAGGTTATATGTAGAACATGGTACAGTTACAGTAAGTGGGGAGTGCGTCATGGTACAGTTACAGTAAGTGGGGAGTGTAAACACTAAACAGTGATTCAAACCCGTTTCTGACAGCTGGGCTGTGTTGTGAAATGTGCATAACGTTATGAATAAACCGCGAAGTCACGCGAAATAACGTTATACGCGAATCTGGTAGTACATTTCTTTTTATCTTCTTGATATGATAACATTACATCCGCCTTTTGCCGCGTGACGAGCTAAACCAATCAGAGAGGGGCTTCGCTCAACCAATCAGAGAGGGGCTTCGCTCAACCAATCAGAGAGGGGTCTGTGTAACTGAGGGGTACAATTCCCTGACTGTATTGATAAGTATGGTATCATTAAACCACTACCGTCTTATGTACTTTAATTACTGGCCATACAGTACATGATATATATAATGATGAACACTTCCCACAATGAATCGGTTCCACACAAAGTTGTAATTAAGTATTTATTGCAGCAAAAGGTACATAATATACTTCTCTATTTCACTTTGAATGCGCTTATAAGGCAAAGGAATGTGCGTAGGCAAATCAATAATGAATGTCCATTCTCTGGTTACGCAGGAGGTAATTATACAACCTGGATCTTAGGGAATTATATCTATGGTACACTAGTAATATATAGTGGGAGATACTGGAAGGGTCCCCCCGGTTGTAAGCCAGCAAGGGTAGAGGATCTGTCGGTAATAGAGTCTGGGTCAACGATGATAAGGAGACTCCGAGTACGGGAGACGGTGCAATAAGATCTTGATCCACAGACGAATACAGCTGTTCTCCGTAGCCTGTAGCTCCACAGGGAAGAAAGCTAGCCTGCCTCAGGCTCTCTGAGGTGCAGACTCGACGTGGCTCCTCACAGGGTAAATCCCACACACGTGTGGGCGTCGGCGATTCTCCGCTCCATTAATTACAGGACCAAAAGCAAATATAATCCAGCCGTAAAGGGCTATGCAGTCGTCGGGTAGATAATCCAGTGTACATGTCCACACGGTCCTCGTCTAGGGCTCCTCGGGTGAAAGCGCCATGAAAGCAGCCCAGCCTGGATAAGCACTCTAGCTGATACGAGGAAAACGTTGGTGATGCTGGTCACTGTAGAACTTTAGCCGCACGATACACTATACACAAATAGACTATTACTGACTTAATAGAAATATGTCGCACTCGACGGTATAGCGCCAAACTCTGACACTTCAGTTATTAATTCGCACACGGTCTCAATGCTCTATTTGGGGCCAAACAGGCCATACTTCACCGCACGTAGTGTCGTGGGTGAGGCTTCAACTTATGGGTAACAACACTGCTGTATCCACCTGCAACGTATTTATACGCTTAGATGAATAAACTAGTACCAGCTTTACTTCTGTCTCATATCCTTGCGCAATACCATTCTTGTCCAGGCATGTCCCCGGCGGTGACTTTGAACCTGACTTTGGAGGCATGGCCTTGGCGCCTGTGGACCGCTGTCCAATAGGAGAATGAAATATTATGGTCTGTACTAGGCTAAAGGGATATTCCGTGTATATGTACAAGGAATATACAAGGGATATCAAACGATATACAAATATTATGCAATATATATCAATCAATAAATATATATATTCGGTTTAATCTGATCCTTTGTAACAGCCGCCTCCTAATTAGTCCCACCTAATTAGCTAAGCAGAGACAGATTAACCGCACTGTCCACTACTCAATGTCTGTTGTGAGGGGTAGGGCAGTTCACAAAGTCATGGGGTCATGGTCGTCATCGATAGTATCGGGGAGCCTTGGCAACTCTATTAGCCTCTTTCAGAGTGGCATTTCCGGTGTCAAATGGAAAAAAATAAATAATGAAATTATATACCAATGATGTAAACTACCCATAATTGATCAGTATGGTTTAACCTGGAGGTTGGGCTTTAAGCTCCAGAGAGAGAGGCTGAAAACCCACAGTTCTTGGCCGACGGATGGGAGCCGAATCCCGGATCCGAGTTTTCTGATGAATACCCTAAAACATGGAGGTCGTGAACGCAATTTATACGCATGGAAGTATTGATTACGCCATAACGAATCATTAAAAAAATATACCGTTAACTGGAATATGTTGTGTGTGCCTTTACACATATGTTGGATTATGTAATTGGTTTGTCATTAAAAACCAATAATAATCGCTCGCATCACCGGCTTCGCTGACCAGAGCTCTCTCAGATTCAAAGTTTTAATTGCAGTCTGGAACATACATGTTTCGGAACCAATGTGTAACTAGACAGTTACAATATAAAATTTATATTAATTAACCCAGTTAATGCCTTAAGAGAATTGATTGATTGATTGATTGAATAGTTGAAAGAGTCTGGTGGTCAATGTCACCTCGGATTGCTACGGAAATGTTGTGTCTTACTAATAATAACTAATTCCTTGGTCAATAGAAGTCTCTGTGATACTTTCTGAATATGATTTGGGAACATCAAATGGGCACGGTTATAATAGAAGAAAGACAGTGTAAACAATATAATTAACTCTGAATATAATAATGAGGAAAAAGAAACAGGATACACAACAAGGTGCATGAGATGAGGTTATATGTAGAACATGGTACAGTTACAGTAAGTGGGGAGTGCGTCATGGTACAGTTACAGTAAGTGGGGAGTGTAAACACTAAACAGTGATTCAAACCCGTTTCTGACAGCTGGGCTGTGTTGTGAAATGTGCATAACGTTATGAATAAACCGCGAAGTCACGCGAAATAACGTTATACGCGAATCTGGTAGTACATTTCTTTTTATCTTCTTGATATGATAACATTACATCCGCCTTTTGCCGCGTGACGAGCTAAACCAATCAGAGAGGGGCTTCGCTCAACCAATCAGAGAGGGGCTTCGCTCAACCAATCAGAGAGGGGTCTGTGTAACTGAGGGGTACAATTCCCTGACTGTATTGATAAGTATGGTATCATTAAACCACTACCGTCTTATGTACTTTAATTACTGGCCATACAGTACATGATATATATAATGATGAACACTTCCCACAATGAATCGGTTCCACACAAAGTTGTAATTAAGTATTTATTGCAGCAAAAGGTACATAATATACTTCTCTATTTCACTTTGAATGCGCTTATAAGGCAAAGGAATGTGCGTAGGCAAATCAATAATGAATGTCCATTCTCTGGTTACGCAGGAGGTAATTATACAACCTGGATCTTAGGGAATTATATCTATGGTACACTAGTAATATATAGCGGGAGATACTGGAAGGGTCCCCCCGGTTGTAAGCCAGCAAGGGTAGAGGATCTGTCGGTAATAGAGTCTGGGTCAACGATGATAAGGAGACTCCGAGTACGGGAGACGGTGCAATAAGATCTTGATCCACAGACGAATACAGCTGTTCTCCGTAGCCTGTAGCTCCACAGGGAAGAAAGCTAGCCTGCCTCAGGCTCTCTGAGGCGCAGACTCGACGTGGCTCCTCACAGGGTAAATCCCACACACGTGTGGGCGTCGGCGATTCTCCGCTCCATTAATTACAGGACCAAAAGCAAATATAATCCAGCCGTAAAGGGCTATGCAGTCGTCGGGTAGATAATCCAGTGTACATGTCCACACGGTCCTCGTCTAGGGCTCCTCGGGTGAAAGCGCCATGAAAGCAGCCCAGCCTGGATAAGCACTCTAGCTGATACGAGGAAAACGTTGGTGATGCTGGTCACTGTAGAACTTTAGCCGCACGATACACTATACACAAATAGACTATTACTGACTTAATAGAAATATGTCGCACTCGACGGTATAGCGCCAAACTCTGACACTTCAGTTATTAATTCGCACACGGTCTCAATGCTCTATTTGGGGCCAAACAGGCCATACTTCACCGCACGTAGTGTCGTGGGTGAGGCTTCAACTTATGGGTAACAACACTGCTGTATCCACCTGCAACGTATTTATACGCTTAGATGAATAAACTAGTACCAGCTTTACTTCTGTCTCATATCCTTGCGCAATACCATTCTTGTCCAGGCATGTCCCCGGCGGTGACTTTGAACCTGACTTTGGAGGCATGGCCTTGGCGCCTGTGGACCGCTGTCCAATAGGAGAATGAAATATTATGGTCTGTACTAGGCTAAAGGGATATTCCGTGTATATGTACAAGGAATATACAAGGGATATCAAACGATATACAAATATTATGCAATATATATCAATCAATAAATATTTATATTCGGTTTAATCTGATCCTTTGTAACAGCCGCCTCCTAATTAGTCCCACCTAATTAGCTAAGCAGAGACAGATTAACCGCACTGTCCACTACTCAATGTCTGTTGTGAGGGGTAGGGCAGTTCACAAAGTCATGGGGTCATGGTCGTCATCGATAGTATCGGGGAGCCTTGGCAACTCTATTAGCCTCGCCACGGGTCGGGTGTAGATCCGCCCTTGGACGAGCACTTCGGCTGCTCGGACCTCTCCGTTGGCACCGGTGATCACTTTGCTTACGCTGCCAGCCGGCCACATAGCTCGGGGTAGTGACTGGTCGATAATCATGACGACTGTTCCTTCTGTCAAATTGTCTCTCTCTTTCACCCATTTCTGGCGGGTCTGTAGAGACGGTAGATAGTGGAGTAGGAAGCTGTTCCAAAACTTGTCAGCCAATACTTGACTGTACCTCCACATTCTTCGGCCGTTCGCTTCTTCAGGCCTGTACATTGTCTGTGGTAGCGCGGGGTCCAGCCGCCCCATCAAGAGTGTGTTGGGGGTGACTGGGTCGACATCTGCTACATCACTTCAGACGTAACCGAGGGGCTTTGAGTTCAATACTCCCTCGATCTCCGTGAGGACTGTCATTAGGACTTCTTCCGCCACGGTCTGGGCCCCAAGCACGGCGTACAGGGCTGTCTTTATTGAACGTACTTCTCGTTCCCAAGTTCCACCGAAGTGAGGTGCATTCGGGGGATTAAACTGGAAGTCAATCTGGGATGGAGCGAGGTGGATCTTAAGTTCTGGGCCCATAGCTTGGAAGCTCTCTCTCAGCTCTCTTTCTCCGCCTTTGAAGTTTGTCCCGTGATCAGACAATAATATAGACGGTTTGCCTTTCCGCGATGTGAATCTTCGGAAGGCCATAAGGAATGAGTCTGTGCTCATGGTTGGAAGGAGTTCTATATGCATCGCTCGGGTGGTCATGCATTTGAATACAATACCCCACCGCTTCTCGGTTCCTCTTCCTTTCTTTACATACAGCGGGCCGAAACAGTCCATACCGGTGGATTGAAAAGGCTTGTCGCCGAGTCGGAGGCGACAGGGAGGTAGGTCAGCCATCCGGGGTATACTGGGCTGCGCTCGCCATTTACGACAGTCTAGACAGGTTCGCTGGAAGCGCCGCACTGCTTCTCTCCCTTGCAGTATCCAATAACGACGTCTGATCTCCGCGAAGACTCTCTCTGCCCCGGTGTGATGCACATCCTTGTCGTATTTCTTTATGATCAGCTCTGTGACCTTGTGTCGGCTGTTTAAGACTATCGGGTACTTGACGTCATCCGGTAAGTCTGGAGCTCTCCGCAGACGACCACCCACTCTGATGAGACCATGGGCGTCGCTCTCGGGGGCTAGGTGGAGCAATCTGCTGTCTGATGGGACGGGCTTTGCTCCCTGTAGACAGTCTAGCTCATCGGGAAACGAGTCTCTCTGGGCTCGTTGTAGTAGAAGAAGTTCTGCTTCTTCGTAGTCAGCTGCAGTAATGTCAGTAGTGAGCTGAACTTCTGGGTGGTGCCACAGGAATGTCTTTAGCTGCGCACTCTCTAGGGTGAGGCAATTGTCTATGTCGGGGTCTGTGGAGACGAGTGTGTTCAATCCACAGAACATAGATTTCTTGTTCTCGGCCTCCTCTTTACTCGCTTCCCGTGGGGTGGGTGTAGGCCACTCTTCTTCCGGGAGCTTGAGGAACTCTGGCCCGTCACTGTATAGGTTGTGACGGGTGAGGTCATCCAGGGACATTCCCCGGGTGATGACGTCAGCTGGGTTGTGTTTTGTGTCCACATACCTCCAGCTTGCTACTTCTGTTAAATCTTGAATCTCTGTGACTCTGACTCCCACGAAGACCTTGTATCTGCACGAATCAGACCGGATCCATGTGAGTACTGTCGTGGAGTCTGACCACAAGATTGTTCTTTGCACCGGAATGGTGAGTTCACGTTGGATTAACGCGTCGAGTTGCGCTCCTGCTAGGGCTGCGCAGAGCTCTAGACGCGGGATAGGTTGTTGCTTGCGTGGGGCTATTCTTGAGCGAGCCAGGATGAAGGCAGTATGTATTTCTCCTCCCTCCTCTCAGGCACGCAAGTAGGCCACCGAACCGTAGGCTACTTCGGAGGCTTCGCTGAAGACATGCAGGTCTATCTGGCACGTCTCTGGCCTCACTGTGGGTGGGAAGTATCTGCGGCGTATGTTGACACCTGGGAGCGAGCTGAGTTCCGTCTCCCACTCTCTCCATGTGGATGCAAGGTGTTCGGGTATGGGGTCGTCCCAGCCCTGGTCCTTGTCCCATAACGCTCTTACAATCATCTTTGCCCTGGTGGTGTAAGGTAGAATACATCCCAACGGGTCATATTGTCTGGCGAGTGTTCTGTATACACTCCGTCTGGTGGTCGGTAGTGCAGTCGACCTTCCCTGCTCCTTGGTCAGGGGTGTGTGTTTATAATGGAGCGAGTCTGTTTTGAAGCGCCAGACTAGTCCCAATGTCATTTCTTGGGCTTCTCCTGGGATGGTCGCCATCCAGGTCTCGCTGCTTGCTGCCTTGTCCTCGGGGGAGAGGCTGCGCAATACTTGCGGGTCGCTGCTGGCCCACTGCCTGAGATCAAAGCCGCCTTTGATCAGGGAGGCGCGGAGCTTGGGTAGAAGGGCCTCGGCTTCTTCTGGCGTCGAGACGCTTTGCAGACAGTTGTCCACGTAGAAACTATTTCCTACACTTTGTCGGACCTCTTCATCAGCTGCTGGGTCCTCTGCGACGTGTTTTTGCAGTGCAAACGTAGCACAGCATGGGCTGCATGTGGTTCCGAAAGGGAGGACTTCCCATTGATAGATGGCTGGTTGCTCGTCCCCGATCCTCTCTCTCCATAGGAACCGCAGCAGGGGCTTGTCCTCCTCCACTAGTCTCACCTGCAGGAACATCCCTTTGATGTCGCCGCTGATGGCCACCTTGTCTTGGCGGAAACGTAGTAACACGCCTAGTAGAGAGGGGCCGAGTGTTGGGCCGGGCAAGAGCTCTTTATTCAGATTTTGTGATCCGATCTGGTAGCTGCAGTTGAACACAATACGATCCTTGCCGTTGTGGTGGACTTTGTGGTGCGGCACGTACCATGATTCGGTCGTCTGATCGGCCTCTTTAATGTCAATTTTCTTTATGTGTCCCGCTGTGATTAGCTTGTTAATCTCAGCGCGGTACACAGTCTCTTGAGCGGGGTCTCTGGCTAGGCGCCGCTCTGTGTTCAATAGATACCGCTCCGTCGCTTCTTTTGGGGCGTGGAAGGTAGGCATACCCTCTCGCCTCAGGAGTGGAGTTGCGTATCTCATCACTCCGTTGACTTTGACTCTCTTTGTCCCCTGCTTGAGGAGGGCTATAGCGTAAATGTCTTCCTTGGAACGAATGTCTTTCTTTTCGTTCTTAAAGGGCATTGTCTCTAGTGTCCATAGCCTCTCGACATGCTGTAGGAGGGTGGTGTCTTCTTCTGTCACTCTGGAGTGGAGGCAGCTAGTGGCTGCTGTTCGGTTAAGAGACTTAGCGAGGGGGCCTTGTAGTGTCCATCCTAGGCGGGTCTCGACTGCTGCAGGACAGCCTCTGGGCCCTGTGTGGACCCGGTCAATCGGGACGATGAGGTCTGCATGGTCGGAGCCTATCAGCAGGGTCGGGGTGACACCGTCTATGAGCGGTATAGGTAGTTGACGCAGGTGCACATATTTATCCATCAGCTTGGCGATGGGGTAGGTGTACTGCGACAGGCCTATTTCTTGGCTGGTGAAAGCGTTAGTAATCCTATACCGTCTCTCTGGCTGCCCGCTTGCTGCGATAGTGAAGGAGACATTCTCGCCCTTTATCGTCTTTAGATCTCTTCTTATTGTCCGAATCGTCATCTGGTTTTTGCTCCCCCGCAGCCCCAGCTGGGCGGCAGCGGACGCGAGGAGAAGGGTCTTCTCTGACCCGTCGTCAAGGACGGCGTAAGTGTCCATGACCTTGTCTTGGTAACTCAATGTTACGCGGACCACCTTTAAGAGCACCCGGGCGCCCCCGCTGCTGGCGGGGTCAATGTACATAACACTTGCCTTTGTGCTGCTTGAGGGTGCAGGCTTTCTTCTGTTACTGTCGTGTAGGACATCTAGGTGGGCTCCGTCACACCGACTACACCTCTTCTTTAAGCGGCAATCGGCTGCCATGTGACTGCGCGCACATCGGTAACAGCGTCGGTTGGACTTTATCCATTGACTCACCTCGTCGGCGGTCATCTTCTTGAACGTGTCACATTGTGACAGCCAGTGTTCCTTTTCGCAGTACGGGCACACCATCTTCCACTTCTCTTTCATCGAGGGGGTACTGTGGTTCTTGCTGCTCGGTACTGATTCTGATTGGTGCATGACGGTCACCAATCTGCGGCCATCGTTTGCTCTCCTAGGTCCCTCTCTGGAGCTTGGTGTGCTCCGCATGAACGTATCCAACCGTAGGCTGTTGACTTCTCTCGCCAGGAAGTCGGCTAGGTCTAGGAGGGATGGCTCGGGACCATTAGGATCACGGTGGTCTCTTTGCCGCCTGAAGCGCTCTTGTCGGGCGGGCGGAAGCTTCTCTAAAATCCTCTCGACATTAGAGTTTGCGTACAGTTCGTGCATACCCTTTTCTCTTTGCGCCCCCAGCATCCCTACCAGGGATTGTACCTTGATAGACAGGTCATCTAGTGAGCGATTGTCTGTGGCTGGGGGTAGGCGGTCAATATGCCTTATCTCTTGTATTACGTAGTCCCATATGCGTCCATATCTTTGGTCGAGTGCTGCTAGAGCCGCGGTGTATGGGGTAGTAGAGGTGGCATAGGCCAGCGCTATATTGTGCGCTCGGGGCACCTTGAGGTGCTTCAGTAGGATAGCATATTTGTACGGTTCATCAGCTACATCGGACATCATTGTCTCTAGGCACATTCGTAGCTCTGTGTACTGTGCTCTGTTCTCGTGTGTGAAGTCCGGAAACGTCGGTGTGCCAATGTATGATGCCATGGATGGCTGGCACATCGGTGAGCGTTGGAAGAGAGGCCTCCTAGGCGAGTCTCCTCTTACGCCTCTTGGTGGGCTGGTACCTGCTGGATACCATGGCCCGCGTACCCAGGTGCTGTTCCTCTGGGCTGGTCGTGCGTCAAGCTCACCCGTAAGTTGAGTCGGGGGTCTGTAGCGCAGAGCCGCAGGGGTAAAGCCTGGGCTGTACTGGACCTCCTGGTCCTGTGGAGTACTGTGCTGCTGTTGGGCTTGACTCTCCTCCTCTCCCTCTTCTTCTTCCTCTGGCAGGTCCTCTAGATCCTGTAGTCGTCTATTTAGCCTCTCCGCGGTGTAGACCGTTTCTTCCTTGTAGCTGGGTCTCACTTGGACCGGTCGGGGAAGGGGTTCGGAGGGGGGTATAGGCTCTCTCTGGTGGTCGGGCTCAGGGTCGCTTGATCGGGTAGGGGAGGGTGCCCTTGACCCTTGTCTTGACGAGGCCCTGGAGCCCTGTGCGGAGGGAGGGGGTGTTGCCCTGGTAATCAGCTGCTCCATTATCTGCGCTTGTAATCGGTCGCGCTTGGTGAGAGCGAGGTCGCGCTCTGCTTCTCTTTGGGCACCGGCAGCGGCGCGCTGGGCTTCGGCGGCGGCGCGCTGGGCTTCGGCCCGGTCCCTTCCCATATTCTCTTTCGTCTGAAGGCGTCTAATCTCTAGACGTATACGATCTTCGTCGCTCCGTTGCTGCGCTTGAAGGCGTTCTCTTTCCATGGAAGAATGTTCGCGCTCACTAAGCGTCTGTGCTTGGAGTCGATCGCGCTCTGTTGAGGCTGCCAGGCTGGCGAGGAAGGCCTGTGCCAGCATCTTGTCCGCCTCGCTGGGGGAAGACGCTGGTTGAGGTGATCCGCTCCTGGTAGTACTCGTTGGAGATCCGTTCTCCTGTGGCGAGTCGAGGAGATCCATCTCCGGGGTGCTCGCCTCTTCTTGTAGTGGGTCAAGTTCCATCCCTGGAGGGCTGTCTTTATCCTGGAGCTCTCCGGGGACTACTTCTTCGGTCTTGGCGGGGGGTAAAGTCATGTCAGGTCCCTCCTGGTCCCCACCGTGAGCTTGGTCAGTTACGTTAGAACCCACTAGGGCCTCTATTGGCGGGGTAGCCTGGTCGATAGGGTCGGACATAATTTTACTATCTACTTTTTCCGCGTTTACCGTCTGTAGAAACCTAGGTAGTATATTGGCAACGTAATCCTCTAAGTACTGAGGTGTCTGCCGTCTACGCTGCGGGCGATCTACTTTAGGAGAACCGTTTTGTGGAGTGTTCATCATTGGCCATGTCAATATTAATACCACTATATTAATATTACGCTAGTTACCCTCCGGCTCGAAGGACCAATTGTAACTGAGGGGTACAATTCCCTGACTGTATTGATAAGTATGGTATCATTAAACCACTACCGTCTTATGTACTTTAATTACTGGCCATACAGTACATGATATATATAATGATGAACACTTCCCACAATGAATCGGTTCCACACAAAGTTGTAATTAAGTATTTATTGCAGCAAAAGGTACATAATATACTTCTCTATTTCACTTTGAATGCGCTTATAAGGCAAAGGAATGTGCGTAGGCAAATCAATAATGAATGTCCATTCTCTGGTTACGCAGGAGGTAATTATACAACCTGGATCTTAGGGAATTATATCTATGGTACACTAGTAATATATAGCGGGAGATACTGGAAGGGTCCCCCCGGTTGTAAGCCAGCAAGGATCTGTCGGTAATAGAGTCTGGGTCAACGATGATAAGGAGACTCCGAGTACGGGAGACGGTGCAATAAGATCTTGATCCACAGACGAATACAGCTGTTCTCCGTAGCCTGTAGCTCCACAGGGAAGAAAGCTAGCCTGCCTCAGGCTCTCTGAGGCGCAGACTCGACGTGGCTCCTCACAGGGTAAATCCCACACACGTGTGGGCGTCGGCGATTCTCCGCTCCATTAATTACAGGACCAAAAGCAAATATAATCCAGCCGTAAAGGGCTATGCAGTTGTCGGGTAGATAATCCAGTGTACATGTCCACACGGTCCTCGTCTAGGGCTCCTCGGGTGAAAGTGCCATGAAAGCAGCCCAGCCTGGATAAGCACTCTAGCTGATACGAGGAAAACGTTGGTGATGCTGGTCACTGTAGAACTTTAGCCGCACGATACACTATAAACAATTAGACTATTACTGACTTAATAGAATATGTCGCACTCGACGGTATAGCGCCAAACTCTGACACTTCAGTTATTAATTCGCACGCGGTCTCAATGCTCTATTTGGGGCCAAACAGGCCATACTTCACCGCACATAGTGTCGTGGGTGAGGCTTCAACTTATGGGTAACAACACTGCTGTATCCACCTGCAACGTATTTATACGCTTAGATGAATAAACTAGTACCAGCTTTACTTCTGTCTCATATCCTTGCGCAATACCATTCTTGTCCAGGCATGTCCCCGGCGGTGACTTTGAACCTGACTTTGGAGGCATGGCCTTGGCGCCTGTGGACCGCTGTCCAATAGGAGAATGAAATATTATGGTCTGTACTAGGCTAAAGGGATATTCCGTGTATATGTACAAGGAATATACAAGGGATATCAAACGATATACAAATATTATGCAATATATATCAATCAATAAATATATATATTCGGTTTAATCTGATCCTTTGTAACAGTCTGCATAAATGGGCTCAACCAATCAGAGAGGGGTCTGCAGAAATGGAGCTACGAAAAGTAGAGACGCATGTTAGCATGGTGTTACTCACCATCAAATTATTATAATCTATATTCTCCTTTGGTTCATTACAATTGATTCAAGCATAGTAACAGATACAATATTTCTGGGAAAACATTGCCCGAGATCCATAGATGTTCCTAGACACCAAGAACATGCAAATGGCCTTGTAGAAGTGGAGCAATCTTCCATTTACTTAGGTATTTACTTAGGTATACTTTTAGGTGAATTTTCTGAAAATATGACACACTTAAGTTAACACACACACAACAATGCACACACAGCCATGCACACACACTTAACATGCACACACACTTAACATGCACACACACTTAACACACACACAGTCATGCACACACACACACACACACACACACACACACACACACACACACACACACACACACACACACACATAACGCAAACACTCACACACGTTTTTGTAGACATTGAAAGCAATCAGCTAAATAAACAATCTCTGTCTTTTTATCCCTCCATCTATATTTCCCTCCCTCTCTCCCTCTCCCCCTTCCTCCCTCCCTTCCTCGCTCTCCCCCTTCCTCCCTCCCTTCCTCGCTCTCTCCCTTCCTCCCTCTCTCTCTCTCTCTCTCTCTCTCTCTCTCTCTCTCTCTCTCTCTCTCTCTCTCTCTCTCTCTCTCATCAGGTGCGTCAGAAGCCTCCAGCAGGGCGCAGTACCAGGCAGCAGCCAGCAGGGGGTGGTAGTGGCAGCAGTGGTGGCAGCAGCAGTAGTAGTACACGGGCGTCTCCAGCGGGCAGCGTCAGGCTGGGCAGTGGGCACCACAGCAGAACCCCCCTGGCATCCAACTTCAGCCTGGATGACATCACCGCTCAGCTGGAGAAGGTGTGTTTGTGTGTGTGTGTGTCTGTGTGTGTGGTGTGTGTGTGTGGTGTGTGTGTGTCTGTGTGTGTGGTGTGTGTGTGTGTGTGTGTGTGTCTGTGTGTGTGGTGTGTGTGGTGTGTGTGTGTGTGCAGCGGAGGAAACTAACTTTTTGGCTTACCAGCCAACTGGCGAGTATATGATTTTTTTTTACCAGCCAAACAGATTTTTTACCAGCCATAAATAAATCGCTAATTGTGATAATTACTTCTTTGTATGTCTTCGTCTAAATAGATGTTCAATCATAGTAATAATCACACCGTGTCTCTACTCTTTAAAATATTTATTACCATAAAACATTAATAAGTGTCTCTACTCTTTAAAATATTTATGACCATAAAACATTAATGAGTGTCTCTACTCTTCACAATATTAGCATAAAATATATATTAATCACACCGTCTCTACTCTTCAAAATATTAGGATATCACATATTAACATGAAAGAGGGAACTATTCTGGACTGGGCAGTGAAAGATGCTGGGCTGGACTGGGTTGGGAAGGGAAAGTTGGGCTGGTCTAGGTTGGGCTGAACTGGGCAGTGAAAGATGCTGGACTGGGCAGGGAAAGATGCTGGGCTGGACTGGGTTGGGCAGGGAAAGAACCAAGCATTTCACTGTAATGTAATAGCTAAATGAAATGACTTGAACTTGACTTGTTACATTTGCACTCTGGTTGGATGCCAAACGTATTCTGGTTGTACTGTACTTGTGCTGTATGATGACAATACATTGAAATCGAATCTCATGTCAACGCTAGGGGTTCAGCAGGTGTATTCTGAATGACAAGTATGACAACATCACCGTTGTGAAGGGCATATGGGCGAGTGGTGATATGGGGGGAAACCCGGTAATAATTCGGTAATAATAAAATGTCACTTGGCTGCATTGAAAGCTCGGCGTTGCTAATAAACATTTAAAATATTTTTTATAAACGATTAAAAAAAATCACTGAGCTAAAATGGCTGCTTCCGCATTTTCACGCAGGAGCGCTGTGATTGCTGGCATCTTTGTCACGTGCCTGGTGCGCCCAGCAATCACAGCGCTCCTGCGTGAAAATGCGGAAGCAGCCATTTTAGCCAAGGCTAGCTCAGTGATTTTTTTTACTCGTTTATAAAAATGATTTTAAATGTTTATTAACGTCTTTAACCAGTGCTTGATGTGCACATTAACGTGGCTAGTAACGTGGGAGCCAGTGACTGTGTATCGCAGTCACGAAAGGGGCTATGGAATCGTTAGCCTCACGCCCACTTGTCATTCTCATCCGACTCGAAGGAGACGCGTCAGCGACGTCGCGTGCCGTTGTTCGCCCCCATGTCAGTCAGACTGCACTGATATCCGAAAGCGACGACTCTACATGCAATTATTTTCATCCACTGATGTGTTTTGTCTAAGTTTGTCTACGTTGTCAAGCCGGTGACAGGAGTCTGTAGGGCCGCACGCAGTGGTCCATCCACTTCCCCTATGGGCGGCATCTTCTAGAAAACGAGTGTTCATTGGAGGAGCTTAGAGCGCAACGATGATGTTCATTGGTTATGGATTATTATGAGGCGCAAATGGGAGGAATCATAAGGGGGGAGTCAGAGTTCGGCTTGTGCCAGTGAGCGAATCAGCAGATTGCAGAATGATTTGTTTGGTTTTGTTTACTACTCGCCAGTGTGGCGAGTGCTCTTCATGAATCACTCGCCAAACATAAATAATACTCTCATTTGGCGAGTAAAATGGCCTAATTTCCTCCCCTGTGTGTGTGTGTGTGTGTGTGTGTGTGTGTGTGTGTGTGTGTGTGTGTGTGTGTGTGTGTGTGTGTGTGTGTGTGTGTGTGTGTGTGTGTGTGTGTCACAGCCACAAGGAGGTGCTAATCATAGAAGTAGGCTTTCCAGAGGGCGGCTAGGTGGTGTAGTGGGCAAGGCACTCGCCACCAATGTAGAGACGCTGGGTTCGCGTGTTCGAATCCAGCTCTCCACATTGTTTTCAGTTTGGCTGGTCGTCCGTACTAATACAATTGGCAGTATTAGAGGGTGGGAAACTGATGGGTGGGGATCGGGCGTTGTGGACAGCGACTCCTACAGGTCGGTTGGTGCGCCTGCGCAGTAGAATCAGGAAGTGTCGGGGGCAGCGTGAGCCTCCCACGCGTTACTCCTCGCCACTGAGAGATCGAGCTGCGCAGGTGAAAAGATGCGACTGCTGTTACCTCAAGTACCGGAGGGGACTCGTGCTATGTATGACTTAGTCCACATTCAGCCGGCTTGTGGGAGGCAAGAAACAGCGTTCGTGACAGGGGAGGGTTGAATTGGATGATACGAAATTGGGATGGGAGAAAATATAGAAAATGGGAGAAAAAGTGGATAAAAAAAAAAGAAGTAGGCTTTCCAGGACAAGTATATCAAATACGAACCACTGCTCAGTGTGATGGCCGGCCTTGGGTATAGGTGTAGATATAGTGTACTTGTATTCAGAAGTCTTGGCCATGTACAGTATATAAATGCACCATGACCGGTCTGAGAATTGCTGCAATGTCTAAATGAAAAGCCAAACAAATTGCCAGATATTGCTCTGTCTCAGCTATTATTGGCAGCGTAGCCGCGTGGAGAAGGAGGTGCTACAGTATGTGTCCCTTAACACATTGGGTGCCATGCAGTATGCCCATCATATACCACTCTCTGCCAGTGATGTAAGCCTATGGAGTGGCTCACCTTCTTTGCAGGGCTATAACTTTTTAAATATTATAGCTAAATCGACATTACTATGGCCAGCCCCTGTACATCGACGGGGGTTGTGTGGAGAGAGTCTCGGTCATCAAGTTCCTGGGTGTCCACCTGGAGGATGACCTGGAGAACCAACACCACGGCGATAGTAAAAAAGGCACAGCAGAGACTCTACTTCCTGAGAGTACTAAGAAACTACCACCTCAGACAAGACCTGCTTGTGTCTTTTTACCGCTGCTCCATGGAAAGCATCCTCACCTACTGCATCAACGTGTGGTTCCTCAGCTGCACAGCCGCAGAGAGGAAGGCGCTCCAGAGGGTCGTCAACTCGGCCCAGAAGATCATCGGCTGCCCCCTCCCCTCACTGGAGGGACTATACAACTCCTGCTGTCTTAACAAGGCAGTCAAAATACTGAAGGACCCACACCACCCGGGCAACAAACACCTCATGGGGCTGCGCTTGGGCAGGCGTTTCAGCGTCATGCCCACCCGGACTAACAGACTGAAGTTTAGTTTTTATCCCAGGGCCATATGTGCACTAAACTCAGCTAAAATTTAAAACAACAACCTCCCCTGCACATAGCTGTCAACCCTACCGTTTTCCCGGGATTCTCCTGTTTTTTCGACCCTCTGCACGCCCTTTTCACGGTTCACGGATTGGCACGTTTTTGAAAAATATTTTATATATACTTTTTTTTAAACTCATAAACAATTGCACAATTACCCTCACCTGAATGCGTCCATTGTTAACGTTAATGACTCTCTGTGTGAATGCCTTTACCTGGCTCAGTTAATCTGAATCCCAACGCGCAGCTCTATTCAGATGCAAAAATACCCCCACCTCTCCTCTGTGGAGAGTACAAACTGTTTCAAAACAGTTTTAAACACAGAATTCTTACAATTAGTTATTATATCTGTTCGCTGTTATACTAAATGTGTTCTTCATGTTCTAAGTGGTTGCCTAGTGGAGATTTAGGATTCACTGACTGTACACTGTAAGAAAAAAAGCTGCAAGAAAACTAAATGTCTGGCATCAATGGTTTCCAAATACTGTCAAATTACAGTAAAATCAAATACATTTACAGATTACAACCTTTATTTAATGGTTAATATTTTGATACAAGGTAATTTACTGTATTTTTATAGCATTTACACTTAAAGTAGGAAAACAAAAGTAATCTGTAAAATAATACAGTGAATTTCCTTAATACAGGTTTTGACCAGCAGCAGATGGCAGCGACGAGGCAGCTCCATTGGAAGGGGGCGGGACCGGGAGGGGGCGGGGCTAAAATGTGCACGTTTTTTCTCCTGCCAATGTTGACAGCTATGCCCCTGCACCCCCCGCACACACACACAACACTAAGGGATAGTGCAATTATCTTTATACCCCCATGTCTATGTTTATGTTATGTCTATTTATGCCTTACTCTTGTTTTTATATTTAATACTGTGTTTAGGACTGTGTTTTTTATGATCTAGGACTGTGTGACGGCTAGCACCTAGGGCTGCATTTAAAATGTTGTTGTAACACTGTAACAATGACAATAAAGATCATTCTATTCTATTCAACATCGGGTATCTATCGTTCCAGATGTGGGAACGTTATATTTTTCCATTCATACATTGTCGTGTTAGTACCGTCGAGAATATAAGTGTTTTTAGACTGTATAGCAGTAATTCCTCGAATGCGCGCTATAGGCCCCGACGTGTATTATACATTATCGATTGGCGTTTCCTCCCTATACACGCTATATAAAAGATTTCAAATGCATATGATCGCTATACATTATGCTCCATCATGCGTGAAGGAAAGGAGGGGGAGGGGGTCGTTTATGATTCCTTGATTGTCACTAACGGCTTTCTTTAGTAAGACACCATATGTTGATCGGACAGATTGCAGATTGAAATAAATGGACAATCGAGCTGGAAATAACGTTAGATTCCTCTTACCTGTGGCCGATGCGTCTGGAGAAAAAGATTCCAATTATTTGACGTCGATCTGCTAGATCCATTTTCCGTTTGTATGGCGCAATAAGTGCTGAAAGCATATTGATTCTTGCGTCTCGAAGGCGATCCAATGCCCTCAAGGTGTGTATATTGATCCACGTAACAACATATCTCTGGCGGAGCTTTTTCCCAGATGCACCGAGCGCCACTTCCGGTTTAGAGTGGAGTGTAACTCGCCCGAAATCCACCAGGCGGCGGTATTGAGGCGTTGCAATATCAGACAGGGTCCAGCTGGCTCCCGGAGGCTTCCTGGATGAATTATGAATGCCAATAGCCAATAAAAGAAATAACAATCATAAAAACGAGTTTACTCATTGTTGGCACTCAACGCATGGCGGCCAATAATGGCAATTGATGTGTTAAGTGTTCAGTGCTGCTTGGCCCGATACATTTGATTCCCTGTTTACAGTATGTAATATAATTTGTGGAACCAAATAAAGTATTCAAGAGTATATATGTGACCGTGCCCAGCGGTTTCGCCCGCAAGTTGCGCAAGTGAAATGACGGCAAATCACATTTTGTATTTTTTGGTTTATTTATTTTAGTGATAGCCTCCACTCTCCCAGACCGACTGTGGGGGGTAAGTGCGCAGCGACCAGGAAGGGGATTGGGAATTGGCATAACGACTAACATTGGGATGGGAGAAAGTCTGAGGAAAAAGGAGGGGGAAAAAGATCAATACAAAAAAAAATAATGTCATCTTTCAAAAGTATAAAGTATGTATAGTATTCTGTATAGTATAGTATTCTGGTTTGCAAAAAAAGTATGCAGTCCTCAAAAACGAAAAGTAAAATGACCACTTTTGGGGGTGATTGTTAAGACGTTAAGAACATATTTACTATAAAAGCAAACAGTTATAGTATCTCTAATAGTAACAATTCTTTGTTTAAAAAAGGCTGTTTCCATGTGACTTTGGTCATTGCATGGGGGCGGAATTAAATTAGCATGTGAATCAAGATGAGTGCTTTCGTTGGCAAGTTTGAGTTGGGAGTAGTGTTGTCACGATACTGGAATTTCGACTTCGATACGATACCTTGAAAAGTATCGATATTCGATACCATTTTCGATACCAAAAAAATATATATATATATATATATTAGTGCTGTCAGGCGATTAAAAAAATGTATCTAATTAATTAATCTAATTAATCACATTTTAATCGCATAACCATTTTATGCCTGATATTCTATAATCATATTTCAAATTGCATGTGTCCGGATGGCAGAATTCAGTACTTGTTCCTGGAGCCAAAGCTATATTTAGGTTATTGTATTATATAATTGTCATAATAGTACATTCTAGAACATTTGTGATGTCACAGTATGATGTCATGGTCGAACATTCTAGAACATTTGTGATGATGTCATAGCTGCACATTCTAGAACATCGAACATTCTAGAACACTTGTGGTGATGTCATGACCGAACCTTCTAGAACATTTGTGTATCTATATACAGTATATTCAGCAATTCTCTCAGCCAGGTCAGTGCATCTTTGGACCATCCATTTGGATATCTTTGTTTTACACTGGAGTGGCTGTGTACAAAATTTTTCATCAACGAACGTACTACTCACGAGTACGTAATTTTAACCAGTAGAGTGGAACGTCTGCCCTCATAGTACTGTATCTACAAAACCTTCTGTTGAATCATCTTCCATTGATTAATTTGCTTTTTTAATTTGCATTAATTTTGAGTTAATTTTCATAACGCGATAATTTGCTGTGTAATTAATTAATCTAATTAACGCGATAAACTGACAGCCCTAATATATACAACAATTTTCATGACGGAGAGAGAGAGAGAGAGAGAGAGAGAGAGAGCGAGAGAGAGAGAGAGAGAGAGAGAGAGAGAGAGAGAGAGAGATTTCTCCGGAGCTATGCTCGGACTCGGAGCATTTATTAACGTCAACAAGACTGCTAATTAAACACTTCATGGAAACGGGGTAACGTTATGTCAAGTTCATATACGTGTACTAGTGTAGTTAGTATGAACTCGACTTAACGTTACTCCGTTTCCATGAAGTAATTATAAAGGTGGCCAGCTAGCTAGCATAAGCTAACGGAGGAATGACTAGCTAACGTTAGCTAATAGCTGTATCATTGGCACTGCTCTGTAACAACGCTTGCAAATGGGCATCGTGGCATCTTTAGCTTTTCCTTGGTCGTTTACTTCAAACCCGAAGTACTTCCAAAAAGCACTTCTGCTGTTTTCTTTATCCACAAGCACAAGTTGCGGAGGCGCTGCACTAGCCATATTCGGAGCTAAAATCTTTGTTGACAAACTGTGAGGTCTGTGAGGGGGAGGGCTGCAGCAGCGTGTGTCTGTTCTCCACTTGCACAACCTGAAAGTAGTCACTTCCGGCTGACTTCCGGTTGCCAATGGTACTTCCTGTCCCATCCAAATACATTGGTTTTAGCTACTTTTCTCCCCTTATTTAAACAACTTTGTCATCACAGAGAGGCAATGAAACGTTTGTATTATTATAGTATAGAATGTATTTAATAAGCAAACGTTTGTCAGCAGGGTTTTTGGGCTGTATTTCATGTAAAAACGTTCACTGTTAGTTTACTTGCTCACGCTAATTAAGGCTAATACTGGCTAACAGAAGCTAGCGCAAGAAACAACGCTGCAAAGTATTGTTTATAGTGCATTTCTTGCCACCTTATAGCATTTGTACATTTGTATGACAGTCTATAATGCTCCCGTGAGGTTTTTCCGGACGTTTTGGTAATGATTTTCACTATAAAATCATATTTCTAAATGACAGGAAGTTGATGAAAACTGGCCGGAATAGCTTTGAGCTAACGATCTTTGCCGATGCATTCCATTCTAAACGTAAGGTTAGTTGTTCAAAACATTACCTGTCTATATAATTTGGGGGGGGGGGCACACTGTATATACAAGCAAAACTGTACATTGAGGGGGGGGGGGGGGAGACACTGTACAAACAAACAAAATTGTACATTGGACTATTGACAAAACCATACTAGGTAAATGACTGTACATTGGAGGGGGTTGGGTTAGGATATTTACAGGGGCCAGTGTTGAATTGCAGTCTCCCGTAGGTGTCCCTTGAGAGAGGTTTTGAAAGTGGGTAGTGATCCACATTCCTTTACAGCTTTGGGTAGGGCGTTCCACATTGATGTGGCATAATTGCGAAACGTGTTTAGTCCCTTATTTGAGCCGAATCTGGGTTTAACATGATTTGTGGAGCTCCCTCTGGTGTTGTGATCGTGGTATTCACTGACCTTTGGGAAGTATTTTGACATGTACATGGGTACCTTGGTCGTGTAGTGTATCTTGTAGACCAGGCCCATTGCAAGTTGCTGTACTCTGTCGTCTACTCTAAGCATGACGCAACTTGTACAATTTGCCAAAGCTCTGTCTCTCTCTCTCTCTCTCTCTCTCTCTTTCTCTCTCTCTCTCTCTCTCTCTCTCTCTCTCTCTCTCTCTCTCTCTCTCTCTCTCTCTCTCTCTCTAGGCCTCTCTCAGTATGGACGAAGCAGCCTGCCAGAGCTCCTCCCACTCCCTTGGCTCGGCCTCTTCCTCCTCCTCCTATTCGTCAGCCACCATGCGAAGGCCCGCCTCCTCACACCGCCAGCACCGGCGGACCGGATCAGTGGGGACAGTCAGCTGTCAGTCAGAACACGAGGTGAAGACATGAACATTATGTTATACTGTCTATAGGAGGTAAAGACATGAACATTAATATGTTATACTGTCTATAGGAGGTAAAGACATGAACATTATGTTATACTGTCTATAGGAGGTAAAGACATGAACATTAATATGTTATACTGTCTATAGGAGGTAAATACATGAACATTATGTTATACTGTCTATAGGAGGTAAAGACATGAACATTAATATGTTATACTGTCTATAGAAGGTAAATACATGAACATTAATATGTTATACTGTCTATAGAAGGTAAATACATGAACATTATGTTATACTGTCTATAGGAGGTAAAGACATGAACATTAATATGTTATACTGTCTATAGGAGGTAAAGACATGAACATTAATATGTTATACTGTCTATAGAAGGTAAAGACATGAACATTAATATGTTATACTGTCTATAGGGGGTAAAGACATGAACATTATGTTATACTGTCTATAGGAGGTAAAGACATGAACATTAATATGTTATACTGTCTTTAGGAGGTACATAAATGAACATTCATATTTTATACTGTCTTTAGGAGGTAAATACATTTACATTAATATGATATACTGTCTTTAGGAGGTAAATAAATTAACATTAAAATGATATACTGTCTTTAGGAGGTAAATTAATTAACATTAATATGATATACTGTCTTTAGGAGGTAAATTCATTAACATTAATATGACATACTGTCTTTAGGAGGTAAATTAATTAACATTAATATGATATACTGTCTTTAGGAGGTAAATTAATTAACATTAATATGATATACTGTCTTTATGAGGTAAATAAATTAACATTAATATGATATACTGTCTTTATGAGGTAAATAAATTAACATTAATATGATATTAATAGACTATTGAAACTTAAAGAGTTAGCTGAAATACAGACTTTATTAGTTTTGTTTAGAGCAAAATGCAGAGTATTACCAGCAAATATACAGAGGTTGTTCGTTCCCTAAACTTTCACACCCCCATGCAGTGTTTTGACACATATAACAGGCCCCCTGTTCACACCTCTCGTTCCCTGTCCAGATGACAGCAGAAGGAAATTTAATTTTAAACACCAATTTGCACGAACAACCTTAAAACAAAGGTGCACCTCAGTTATAGGTATCAAACTATGGAACTCCTTGCAGAATGATGAAAAGAGTTCCAATAATATATTTCACTTCAAAAGGTTGTGCAAAGAAAAGATACATAGACAGTATAGCACAGTTTAGTATAATATTGCAGTTTAGCGTGTCAGGATGACGTAGCATAGAGTTGTAGTGTAGGCCAGTATGAGTATAGTAATATAGTATATAGCAGCGTAACATAGAATAATAATATATTAAAATATTGTATAATACTGTACCAATATGGTGTAGAATAAATAGTATGATTTAGTTATATTATAATAAAATAGAAATTAGATAGTATATAGAAGTATAATACATTATATGTGTGTGTGTGTGTGTGTGTGTGTGTGTGTGTGTGTGTGTGTGTGTGTGTGTGTGTGTGTGTGTGTGTGTGTGTGTGTGTGTGTGTGTGTGTGTGTGTGTGTGTGTGTGTGTGTGTGTGTGTGTGTGTGTGTGTGTGTGTGTGTGTGTGTGTGTGTGTGTGTGTGTGTAAATGAATGAACCTAAATATGTAGTTTGACTGATAGATAGACAAAATGGGTTTATTTATGTTGATTTAATTTGGTTGTGTTGATGTTAAATTATATTTTTTTTGCAAAATGGGTATATTCTGTTTGGTTTTACACAATATGTCTATCGGTGTGTTGTGTGTGTGTAGGGGCAGGTATATATAAGATTTTTTCTTCTTCCTGTTCCTTTCGGCTATGGTATTTTTGGTGAATTATATGAATATGTACTGTTGGACTGTGGTAATTCCATGTACGAATAAATAAATGATGATGATGATGATATAGTTTCAATAGCAGGTCAATAGATTTACATTAATTTTACAGTATATACTAAAGAAATATATATTAACACTTTGATTGCCTAAGGCTAAATTCATTATATACCATAGGTTGCCAGCTCTATTTGTCTATGGAAAAGTTCCCCTTCTTTGCAGGGCTATAACTTTTTAAATTCTATTGCTAAATTGCCATTATTAGGGCCCATTCAATGTCCTATATGTATTGTTCAGGGTGAAGCAACGTTAAACTTTTTCATTCACATATTCATACTAAAATATGGTCTAATGTATAAGTATGTTTTCATCTCTTTCTGCAGCTTTCTCCAGAACGTGATCTATAGCCCCAAATGCATTATATTGATGATGAAATACAGTTTGATGGCAATCGGCGCGATATAAAAAATTCCAACCTGACATGGTTCTAGAAGTTACTACACGTCATCTGATGTTGACCGGATCGGTGAGGGGGCGTTTATAATTCCGTGGGCAACATTATACCATTCATCTAGTGTGGGTCATATGTTCATCAGATCAGTTAGTATAGGAGACATTGAAAAATAACGCTGAATCTTACCGTATCTTCCTCGCGCCGTTGGGCGATGAGCGTGGAACAGACATTTTCCTATTATGGGATGTAGAAATATCGGGTCCATTTCCAGCTTGTATAATAGTATATACGTCCAAATCATGTTGTTTATCGAGTTATTGGCAACGGATCGCTATGTATTGTGACGAGCTAGAGTGCCGGAACCTATACCGAGTGCCCGGAAGTAATATGGGTGAATAGCACATCGTCCAAGTAACTTCCTCTTTGGCGATTGCGCCGATCGGCTACCAGATGGCGCTCTTGAACCGCTAGAGGGTTCAGTGGGGCTTTTTGGTGGGTCTCAGGCCAGCGGATGGGAAATATGAATCCGATCACAGATTTTTGAAATATTGATATCAAAGACGAGTTACGGCGTCTTCGGCAACTTGAGCATGGCGGGGAAGGACGCCTAAACTCGTCTTCTGGCAGTTAAAGTGTTAAGTAGCATGTAGCATGGCAATTAAAAAATAAATCTAAATTAATAAATGTATTTACAATTTAAGTGTATTGTTAACCTCTTAAGTCCTAGCCATATTTTCAGAAAATGCGTACATACCTAAACGTACATACCCAAGTAAATGGAAGATTGCTCCACTTCTACGAGGTCCATTTACATGTTCTTGGTATCTAGGGACATCTATGTATTCTCAATGTATTCCCAGTGTCTATTACTAGGCTTTTTCTAAATTGTAAATGGTAATGAACCAAAGGAGAATATACATTTTAATTTCTTTTTCTTTTAAAATTTTGTAATTTTGAGCTCATTCGGCACCTTCTTGAGATCAAGTGTACAAACAACCTAAGCTCATTAATAAAGGGGAGATGATTTAGAGGGTTCTTTGTAAATACAGTACTGAATTTTGCCATCCGGACACATGCCATTTTAAATATGAATATAGAATATCAGGCCTATAAATTACCTTATTAAGTCATACATCTATGGATCGGGCCAAATCTCCTATTTCCAATGACAGAGGTCAATTGTGATTTAGTACCACCAGGTGCCCGTAACAGGGCAGCAAAGATCATGAATAAAATCTACTGTAAGTAACTTTTTTGTATTGAAAAATGCTCCACCATTTTTCATCAGATTGAGACGCGTTTTTTTCTAGATGTTCACAGAAAACTTATGGCAATAACGTTCATGTTTGTTCGACCCGTGAGACATAATCACAACATAACGTCAAAAATGTTTTCATGCCAGGCGGCTTCAAGTTTGACAGGGGCTGGTGTGAGCTGGGTAGTGTAGTTTGACGGGCTGGTGTGAGCTGGGTAGTGTAGTTTTACAGGGGCTGGCGTGAGCTGGGTAGTGTAGTTTGACAGGGGCAGGTGTGAGCTGGGTAGTGTAGTTTGACAGGGGCTGGTGTGAGCTGGGTAGTGTAGTTTGACAGGGGCTGGTGTTAGCTGGGTAGTGTAGTTTTACAGGGGCTGGCGTGAGCTGGGTAGTGTAGTTTGACAGGGGCTGGCGTGAGCTGGGTAGTGTAGTTTTACAGGGGCTGGCGTGAGCTGGGTAGTGTAGTTTGACAGGGGCTGGTGTGAGCTGGGTAGTGTAGTTTGACAGGGGCTGGTATGAGCTGGGTAGTGTAGTTTTACAGGGGTTGGTATGAGCTGGGTAGTGTAGTTTGACAGGGGCTGGTATGAGCTGGGTAGTGTAGTTTGACAGGGGCTGGTATGAGCTGGGTAGTGTAGTTTGACAGGGGCTGGCGTGAGCTGGGTAGTGTAGTTTGACAGGGGCTGGTGTGAGCTGGGTAGTGTAGTTTGACAGGGGCTGGTGTGAGCTGGGTAGTGTAGTTTGACAGGGGCTGGTGTGAGCTGGGTAGTGTAGTTTTACAGGGACTGGTGTGAGCTGGGTAGTGTAGTTTGACAGGGGCTGGTGTGAGCTGGGTAGTGTAGTTTGACAGGGGCTGGTATGAGCTGGGTAGTGTAGTTTTACAGGGGCTGGTGTGAGCTGGGTAGTGTAGTTTGACAGGGGCTGGCGTGAGCTGGGTAGTGTAGTTTGACAGGGGCTGGTGTGAGCTGGGTAGTGTAGTTTGACAGGGGCTGACGTGAGCTGGGTAGTGTAGTTTGACAGGGGCTGGTGTGAGCTGGGTAGTGTAGTTTGACAGGGGCTAGTATGAGCTGGGTAGTGTAGTTTGACGGGCTGGTATGAGCTGGGTAGTGTAGTTTTACAGGGGCTGGTGTGAGCTGGGTAGTGTAGTTTGACAGGGGCTGGTATGAGCTGGGTAGTGTAGTTTGACAGGGGCTGGTGTGAGCTGGGTAGTGTAGTTTGACAGGGGCTGGTGTGAGCTGGGTAGTGTAGTTTGACAGGGACTGGTGTGAGCTGGGTAGTGTAGTTTTACAGGGGCTGGTATGAGCTGGGTAGTGTAGTTTTACAGGGGCTGGTGTGAGCTGGGTAGTGTAGTTTGACAGGGGCTGGTGTGAGCTGGGTAGTGTAGTTTGACAGGGGCTGGTATGAGCTGGGTAGTGTAGTTTGACAGGGGCTGGCGTGAGCTGGGTAGTGTAGTTTGACAGGGGCTGGTGTGAGCTGGGTAGTGTAGTTTGACAGGGGCTGGTGTGAGCTGGGTAGTGTAGTTTGACAGGGGCTGGTGTGAGCTGGGTAGTGTAGTTTTACAGGGACTGGTGTGAGCTGGGTAGTGTAGTTTGACAGGGGCTGGTGTGAGCTGGGTAGTGTAGTTTGACAGGGGCTGGTATGAGCTGGGTAGTGTAGTTTTACAGGGGCTGGTGTGAGCTGGGTAGTGTAGTTTGACAGGGGCTGGCGTGAGCTGGGTAGTGTAGTTTGACAGGGGCTGGTGTGAGCTGGGTAGTGTAGTTTGACAGGGGCTGACGTGAGCTGGGTAGTGTAGTTTGACAGGGGCTGGTGTGAGCTGGGTAGTGTAGTTTGACAGGGGCTAGTATGAGCTGGGTAGTGTAGTTTGACGGGCTGGTATGAGCTGGGTAGTGTAGTTTTACAGGGGCTGGTGTGAGCTGGGTAGTGTAGTTTGACAGGGGCTGGTATGAGCTGGGTAGTGTAGTTTGACAGGGGCTGGTGTGAGCTGGGTAGTGTAGTTTGACAGGGGCTGGTGTGAGCTGGGTAGTGTAGTTTGACAGGGACTGGTGTGAGCTGGGTAGTGTAGTTTTACAGGGGCTGGTATGAGCTGGGTAGTGTAGTTTTACAGGGGCTGGTGTGAGCTGGGTAGTGTAGTTTGACAGGGGCTGGTGTGAGCTGGGTAGTGTAGTTTGACAGGGGCTGGTGTGAGCTGGGTAGTGTAGTTTGACAGGGGCTGGTATGAGCTGGGTAGTGTAGTTTTACAGGGGCTGGTGTGAGCTGGGTAGTGTAGTTTGACAGGGGCTGGTGTGAGCTGGGTAGTGTAGTTTTACAGGGGCTGGCGTGAGCTGGGTAGTGTAGTTTGACAGGGGCTGGTATGAGAAGGGGAGTGTAGTTTGACGGGCTGGTATGAGCTGGGTAGTGTAGTTTTACAGGGGCTGGTGTGAGCTGGGTAGTGTAGTTTTACAGGGACTGGCGTGAGCTGGGTAGTGTAGTTTGACAGGGGCTGGCGTGAGCTGGGTAGTGTAGTTTGACAGGGGCTGGTGTGAGCTGGGTAGTGTAGTTTTACAGGGGCTGGCGTGAGCTGGGTAGTGTAGTTTTACAGGGGCTGGCGTGAGCTGGGTAGTGTAGTTTTACAGGGGCTGGCGTGAGCTGGGTAGTGTAGTTTGACAGGGGCTGGTGTGAGCTGGGTAGTGTAGTTTGACAGGGGCTGGTATGAGCTGGGTAGTGTAGTTTGACGCGCTGGTATGAGCTGGGTAGTGTAGTTTTACAGGGGCTGGTATGAGCTGGGTAGTGTAGTTTGACAGGGGCTGGTGTAAGCTGGGTAGTGTAGTTTGACAGGGGCTGGTGTGAGCTGGGTAGTGTAGTTTGACAGGGGCTGGTATGAGCTGGGTAGTGTAGTTTTACAGGGACTGGTGTGAGCTGGGTAGTGTAGTTTGACAGGGGCTGGTGTGAGCTGGGTAGTGTAGTTTTACAGGGGCTGGCGTGAGCTGGGTAGTGTAGTTTTACAGGGGCTGGTATGAGCTGGGTAGTGTAGTTTTACAGGGGCTGGTGTGAGCTGGGTAGTGTAGTTTGACAGGGGCTGGCGTGAGCTGGGTAGTGTAGTTTGACAGGGGCTGGTGTGAGCTGGGTAGTGTAGTTTTACAGGGGCTGGCGTGAGCTGGGTAGTGTAGTTTTACAGGGGCTGGCGTGAGCTGGGTAGTGTAGTTTTATGAAATTCAAAAGCCCATCAAAAGCCCTGGGTCTCTTCTTTCATAGGACTATACAAACACGTATGACAGCTTAATTTATTTATGTCTAATTCATCCGGTTTCCGCCGGGATGCGCCGCGATATTTATAAACTCATATTTACCTAATAACACTTAAAATCATCAAGTGTAGTGCTGAAAATATACACTTTTACTGCTGTTTTGATAGGTTTAGACTCTCTTGGCTACATTTGAAAAAGAAACGCAACATTAATTAATACGGACTGTATTGATCTATTTATGATGTGATATTAATTTCATACCGTTACCGGACCACTCAGGCTTAAGGGGTTAAGTATTCTCTTGTCCCATAATTCTCTTTAGGTGCGTTCGATTGTCCACTCCTCATGCTCCTCTGTCAACTCAGCATCCGGGGTTTCCGTTAACTCCGCCTCCTCCATGGACTCATTGGACAGTGTGCTGCGCTCCGCTGAAACAGACAGCCTGCAGTCTTCAGCCACACCCCCACCAGAGGGAGCCAATCAGGGTCAAGCTAGCACAGAGGTAAACTCCTACTTTCACTCGACCTCAAAATAACTATACACCGCCCACAACACTTCTCTTTACAGTGGCATCGTGGAATCAGCTCATTAATTTATCCTTCTCTATCTGCTGTGACTTTGGAAATAATATAATATATGAACCCTTGACGAAGACACATATACGTCTATTTAGTGTTTTTTTTTTGAATTCCCATGTATTTACAGTCAAACCAAACACCCGACAACCTAGTTTACGACCTCCACCTTAAAGCTGAATTAACTATTTTCTGACAGTATTTTTCACATTTTCAAAATGTCTTGTGACCACCTGCCATCCGAAAGTGTCATGGAGTCATGGAGTTCTGCTCAGACCACTCTGTTATCAGAAGGAGTCATGGTGTTCTGCTCAGACCACCCTGTTATCAGAAGGAGTCATGGTGTTCTGCTCAGACCACCCTGTTATCAGAAGGAGTCATGGTGTTCTGCTCAGACCACCCTGTTATCAGAAGGAGTCATGGTGTTCTGCTCAGACCACCCTGTTATCAGAGGGTGTCATGGTGTTCTGCTCAGACCACCCTGTTATCAGAAGGAGTCATGGTGTTCTGCTCAGACCACCCTGTTATCAGAGGGTGTCATGGGGTTCTGCTCAGACCACCCTGTTATCAGAAGGAGTCATGGTGTTCTGCTCAGACCACCCTGTTATCAGAGGGTGTCATGGTGTTCTGCTCAGACCACCCTGTTATCAGAAGGTGTTATGGTGTTCTGCTCAGACCACCCTGTTATCAGAGGGTGTCATGGTGTCCTGCTCAGACCACCCTGTTATCAGAAGGAGTCATGGTGTTCTGCTCAGACCACCCTGTTATCAGAAGGAGTCATGGGGTTCTGCTCAGACCACCCTGTTATCAGAGGGTGTCATGGTGTTCTGCTCAGACCACCCTGTTATCAGAGGGTGTCATGGTGTTCTGCTCAGACCACCCTGTTATCAGAGGGTGTCATGGTGTTCTGCTCAGACCACCCTGTTATCAGAGGGTGTCATGGTGTTCTGCTCAGACCACCCTGTTATCAGAAGGAGTCATGGTGTTCTTCTCAGACCACCCTGTTATCAGAGGGTGTCATGGTGTTCTTCTCAGACCACCCTGTTATCAGAAGGAGTCATGGTGTTCTGCTCAGACCACCCTGTTATCAGAAGGTGTCATGGTGTTCTGCTCAGACCACCCTGTTATCAGAGGGTGTCATGGTGTTCTGCTCAGACCACCCTGTTATCAGAGGGTGTCATGGTGTTCTGCTCAGACCACCCTGTTATCAGAGGGTGTCATGGTGTTCTGCTCAGACCACCCTGTTATCAGAGGGTGTCATGGTGTTCTGCTCAGACCACCCTGTTATCAGAAGGAGTCATGGTGTCCTGCTCAGACCACCCTGTTATCAGAGGGTGTCATGGTGTTCTGCTCAGACCACCCTGTTATCAGAGGGTGTCATGGTGTTCTGCTCAGACCACCCTGTTATCAGAGGGTGTCATGGTGTTCTGCTCAGACCACCCTGTTATCAGAAGGAGTCATGGTGTTCTTCTCAGACCACCCTGTTATCAGAGGGTGTCATGGTGTTCTTCTCAGACCACCCTGTTATCAGAAGGAGTCATGGTGTCCTGCTCAGACCACCCTGTTATCAGAGGGTGTCATGGTGTTCTGCTCAGACCACCCTGTTATCAGAGGGTGTCATGGTGTTCTGCTCAGACCATCCTGTTATCAGAGGGTGTCATGGTGTTCTGCTCAGACCACCCTGTTATCAGAGGGTGTCATGGTGTCCTGCTCAGACCACCCTGTTATCAGAAGGTGTCATGGTGTCCTGCTCAGACCACCCTGTTATCAGAAGGAGTCATGGTGTTCTGCTCAGACCACCCTGTTATCAGAGGGTGTCATGGTGTTCTGCTCAGACCACCCTGTTATCAGAAGGAGTCATGGTGTTCTGCTCAGACCACCCTGTTATCAGAAGGAGTCATGGTGTCCTGCTCAGACCACCCTGTTATCAGAAGGAGTCATGGTGTCCTGCTCAGACCACCCTGTTATCAGAAGGAGTCATGGGGTTCTTCTCAGACCACCCTGTTATCAGAGGGTGTCATGGTGTTCTGCTCAGACCACCCTGTTATCAGAAGGAGTCATGGTGTTCTGCTCAGACCACCCTGTTATCAGAAGGTGTCATGGTGTTCTGCTCAGACCACCCTGTTATCAGAAGGTGTCATGGTGTTCTGCTCAGACCACCCTGTTATCAGAGGGTGTCATGGTGTTCTGCTCAGACCACCCTGTTATCAGAAGGAGTCATGGGGTTCTTCGCAGACCACCCTGTTATCAGAAGGAGTCATGGGGTTCTTCTCAGACCACCCTGCGCCACCAGTTGTCTGTTGTTATTCCATAATAAATTTTCTTTGTTGACAAATCCCGACCCGCGTTTTAGCTCCACCTATTTTATAAACCTATGCATTTCAATGATTATCTTAATTACATCAACATTGTCCTGTCGCAACAGTATTGTGTTTGTAGGTGAAGTATTTACCTAACTTGTTTAACAACCAGGAAATGCCCTAGAGAAAGTTGTATGTATTGTAGTTAAAATCTACAACAAGATCTTGCCAGTAAGGCAGTTTTATGTTTATGATAAGGCTTTTCATTTTGGGAGTTTCATTTTTTACCTGCCCGTTGTTGCCCTCTAGTGGTCAGAAAATAGTTATTGCAGCTTTAACATATTTAGATCTTAAACACACACACACATCTTATCACACACACACACTCATACGCACACAGTAGCAGCAGTAATAGCAACAGTCTTGCATTCTTAAAAAGTGTCCCTAACTTCTTTTGACTGTCAACTCATGGCTAATATTTCCTTACCTACACATGTCAACCATAATGCTTAGCCTTTAACATTTTCCGCCCGTGCGGTCCAGGGGCGGACCGCAAATGACATCACGTCATAAATCAAGTTCTCCAGACTGTCTGACAAACTAAAAATAAAAAAATTCAAACGTATTCAAGTATAAACACCATAACGTACGGTTATATCTATAACCATAGTTATATGAGTGTAGTGACGCTCTGCGTCTACTGGAATACATCCCTGCCTCAGTACTAGCACTGAATAAATCTCCACATGCACCTTTACA
The DNA here is from genome assembly GCF_963971535.1 of Notolepis coatsorum. Classification (NCBI taxonomy): domain Eukaryota; kingdom Metazoa; phylum Chordata; class Actinopteri; order Aulopiformes; family Paralepididae; genus Notolepis; species Notolepis coatsorum. Next base: position 43,873,375 of record NC_140169.1, on the reverse strand, counting down.
CACCCATCCGCCTGGCCACACCCCCATCCGCTCCTCTACATAAGCAGGGGTGTGGCCATACTAACAGCTCCTTCCCAAGTCTTTCACCACAAAGGCGAAGACCACGGGGTCCTCAGTGAGTCCGATGCAGACTACACAAACGCGCAACCCACATGCCACTAGGGAACGAACGGGAAGAAACAAAACCCCTGTTACAACCCCTAACATCACGGGGTCAAACCCAACCCTGTGGCAAGGCCGTAGCAGCGGAGCGCGAAGGAGGACCCAGACCCAGGAAGGGACTGGACCCCCCTGCAGCATCGAGACCCCACCAGGCGGTCACTAGGGTCCTCCACAAAAAACCACCCGACCCTCTAGAGGGGCTGAGGCAGAGAAGGCTGACATGATTGGCAGACGTCATGAAAGGTGCGGGGGCACACTCACAGGCAGATGGGGCCAAGCCCGGCCTACCCCAATAGTTGACTCCGCTACCAACACACCATGCCGCCATGAGCTCCGGGAACAAGGCACGCAATTTTCCATGCGCACCTTCCTCCACACCGCCCGCGTCCCTCACGTACGGGAGGCTGCCACTCAGTGTGGCGCCACCATCCGATGCGGTTGATAGCAGGGCATCCCGTCTCCGAGTCGGAGGTTCTAACCCAACACCGGAGGACGAGGGACCCCAAGGAGACATACCACCCCCTGCCACACCCTGAGGGGGAGAGTGATACGTCTCCACCGGGGCATCAAACAAGAGCACTCCCGCTCCCTCCATAAAATCCTCCGTTTCCATCGGACAAGGAGACCGAGCAGGAACACCCTCGTCTGGCTCCAGCAGCTCTCCAAAGCCAGGCCGTTCGCCCCTGCAGCTCACCATCTTACGACGGGAGCGAGCAGAAGCGAAGAGCTTGCGTCTCAGATCCTCCGCTACCAGAGGAGCCGTCGACCTATCGGCCGACCGCCCACTGGCGGGGGAACCAGAGCTGGAACTAGGCCATCTCACAGGAGACGGCCTTGGCTCAACAGCTCCTCGGAGAGGCAAACTCTCCACCGGACGCCGCCCGGGTGCATCTGACTGCCACGACCGCGGAGTCAGCACAGCCCCACGACGCACGGCGGAGGCGGCAATGGAGAACCGCTGGTGAAGGGTGACGTTGTGAGCGCTCGAACCCCCCGAAGAAGACATTATAACTTAGCTTTTTCTCAAAAATTGGTGAGAGAAAGAAAAAACAAGAAACAATGTCAACACAGCTCCTCTTCAATATTTTCACTAGTCTCAAAGTGGTGTATACAGACACTCGCCGTGGTGAAAACAAAGAAGGAGCTGTTAGTATGGCCACACCCCTGCTTATGTAGAGGAGCGGATGGGGGTGTGGCCAGGAGGATGGGTGTGTAAAGGTGCATGTGGAGATTTATTCAGTGCTAGTACTGAGGCAGGGATGTATTCCAGTAGACGCAGAGCGGAGCTACACAACCATGTCACAACAGCAGTTATAATGTATATTATCATCAATATGTTAGTTTACCAATAGGGTAAAGTGTTAAAGTGTTACTCCCTGTACACACATGACTGCGTAGCACAGCGGAACAACAACACCATCATCAAATTTGCTGATGACACAGTAGTGGTGGGCCTGATCTCTGCCAACGACGAAAGGGCCTACCTGGAAGAGGTAGAGAACCTGTCACAGTGGTGTCAGGAGAACTGCCTCTCCCTGAACGTCAGCAAAACAAAAGAGATGATTGTGGACTTCAGGAGGTCGGGGGTCAAGGACTACAGCCCCCTCAGCATCGACGGGGCACCGGTTGAGAGAGTGAACAGTTTCAAGTACCTCGGAGCCCACATATCCGAGGACTTGACATGGACCACACACATTGACAGTGTTGTGAAGAAGGCACGACAACGCCTCTACTTCCTCAGGCGCCTAAGGAAGTTCCAAGTCAGTCAGAAGATCCTTAGGAACTTCTACTCATGTACAATAGAGAGCATCCTGACCGGCAACATCACCTCCTGGTTTGGGAATAGCACTGCACAAGACCGTAGCAGACTACAAAGAGTGACACGTTCAGCCGAACGCACAATTGGAGGGGGGCTTCCCACCCTCCAGAACATTTACAACAAGCGGTGCAAGGGGAAGGCTAAGAGAATTATTAAGGACTCGAGCCACCCGAACAACTGCCTCTTTGAACTGCTGCGGTCAGGCAAGCGATACCGGAGTCTTAAGGCGAGCACAGAAAGACTCCCCAGGCCATCAGGCTGCTAAACGAACAATAATCGCTAAACGAACAATAATCACTATGCAACAACCATCAAATGCACACAGCACACACACCCACACGCACACACTCACTCAAACAAACAACACACTGCAGCACCCACTCTCCACACTTTAGATCACACAAACACACTTACACTTTATATTTATTGATAAAGGATTTGCACTACAACTCGTACACCTACTGTGAATTGTACCTAAATTGCACCTCGTCCCATTTCTCCATTTCTGCCTTGCACTATATAGTATTGTATATTAGTACACTGCACAGTATTGTATATTGTATGGTAACTACGTCTATTCTGCATCGAACATTGTACATATGTCTAAACTGAACACTGTGACCTCTTTTTTTTTTACTTCTAATTTTACTATGTTTTTATTTCATACTTATCTTGTCTTGCACAGTCTCTGGAGCGCAACAGTAAGAAGCATTTTGTACAAAAGTATTCTGTACTTCTGTATGACAACTATTAAAGAAACTTGAAACTTGAAACTATTAGATACATTTTAATCTGAGTTTTTCTGTTGTTTAGTTCGTGAATGTCCGCCATTTTGAAAAATTGTCCGTCGGTAATTGTAGTTTTTTTGCAGCCATTTTGAAGAGGACATCCAGAGCTTTCGATGAGCGTTGGAATTTTTTTGAAATACACTTTTTTTTTTAAGATTTCTTTTTTAGCATTTATTGCTTTTCATGGTCAGACATGACCGACGGATGAGGAGAGGATGAACCGAGCTGCAGCGCCGGAGAATCCCCTCACTGGGCAAGCCTGTGGCAGCCACGAACCTGCGCTGTTTTAAGTGAGCGTGTGTTATTGGATTGATTGATTGATTGATTGAAAATGGTATTAATGTCTGCCTGTGTAGTTCAGTTAGAGGTGTAGTTTAGTTAGAGGTGTAGTTTAGTTAGAGGTGTAGTTCAGTTAGAGGTGTAGTTTAGTTAGAGGTGTAGTTCAGTTAGAGGTGTAGTTTAGTTAGAGGTGTAGTTCAGTTAGAGGTGTAGTTCAGTTAGAGGTGTAGTTTAGTTAGAGGTGTAGTTTAGTTAGAGGTGTAGTTTAGTTAGAGGTGTAGTTTAGTTAGAGGTGTAGTTTAGTTAGAGGTGTAGTTTAGTTAGAGGTGTAGTTCAGTTAGAGGTGTAGTTCAGTTAGAGGTGTAGTTCAGTTAGAGGTGTAGTTTAGTTAGAGGTGTAGTTTAGTTAGAGGTGTAGTTTAGTTACAGTTAGAGGTGTAGTTTAGTTAGAGGTGTAGTTTAGTTAGAGGTGTAGTTTAGTTAGAGGTGTAGTTCAGTTAGAGGTGTAGTTCAGTTAGAGGTGTAGTTTAGTTAGAGGTGTAGTTTAGTTAGTTTAGTTAGAGGTGTAGTTTAGTTAGAGGTGTAGTTTAGTTAGATGTGTAGTTTAGTTAGTTTAGTTAGAGGTGTAGTTTAGTTAGAGGTGTAGTTTAGTTAGTTTAGTTAGAGGTGTAGTTTAGTTAGAGGTGTAGTTTAGTTAGAGGTGTAGTTCAGTTAGAGGTGTAGTTTAGTTAGTTTAGTTAGAGGTGTAGTTTAGTTAGAGGTGTAGTTTAGTTAGAGGTGTAGTTTAGTTAGAGGTGTAGTTTAGTTAGAGATGTAGTTTAGTTAGAGGTGTAGTTTAGTTAGAGGTGTAGTTTAGTTAGAGGTGTAGTTTAGTTAGAGGTGTAGTTTAGTTAGAGATGTAGTTTAGTTAGAGGTGTAGTTTAGTTAGAGGTGTAGTTTAGTTAGTTTAGTTAGAGGTGTAGTTTAGTTATAGGTGTAGTTCAGTTAGAGGTGTAGTTTAGTTAGAGGTGTAGTTTAGTTAGAGGTGTAGTTCAGTTAGAGGTGTAGTTTAGTTATAGGTGTAGTTTAGTTAGAGGTGTAGTTTAGTTAGAGGTGTAGTTTAGTTAGAGGTGTAGTTTAGTTAGAGGTGTAGTTCAGTTAGAGGTGTAGTTTAGTTAGAGGTGTAGTTTAGTTAGAGGTGTAGTTCAGTTAGAGGTGTAGTTTAGTTAGAGGTGTAGTTCAGTTAGAGGTGTAGTTACAGTTAGAGGTGTAGTTTAGTTAGAGGTGTAGTTCAGTTAGAGGTGTAGTTACAGTTAGAGGTGTAGTTTAGTTAGAGGTGTAGTTTAGTTAGAGGTGTAGTTTAGTTAGAGGTGTAGTTTAGTTAGAGGTGTAGTTTAGTTAGAGGTGTAGTTTAGTTAGAGGTGTAGATCAGTTAGAGGTGTAGTTACAGTTAGAGGTGTAGTTTAGTTAGAGGTGTAGTTTAGTTAGAGGTGTAGTTTAGTTAGAGGTGTAGTTCAGTTAGAGGTGTAGTTACAGTTAGAGGTGTAGTTTAGTTAGAGGTGTAGTTTAGTTAGAGGTGTAGTTTAGTTAGAGGTGTAGTTTAGTTAGAGGTGTAGTTTAGTTAGAGGTGTAGTTTAGTTAGAGGTGTAGTTCAGTTAGAGGTGTAGTTCAGTTAGAGGTGTAGTTACAGTTAGAGGTGTAGTTTAGTTAGAGGTGTAGTTTAGTTAGAGGTGTAGTTTAGTTAGAGGTGTAGTTCAGTTAGAGGTGTAGTTTAGTTAGAGGTGTAGTTTAGGTGTAGTTTAGTTAGAGGTGTAGTTTAGTTAGAGGTGTAGTTTAGTTAGAGGTGTAGTTCAGTTAGAGGTGTAGTTTAGTTAGAGGTGTAGTTTAGTTAGAGGTGTAGTTTAGTTAGAGGTGTAGTTTAGTTACAGTTAGAGGTGTAGTTCAGTTAGAGGTGTAGTTTAGTTAGAGGTGTAGTTTAGTTAGTTTAGTTAGAGGTGTAGTTTAGTTAGAGGTGTAGTTTAGTTAGAGGTGTAGTTCAGTTAGAGGTGTAGTTTAGTTAGAGGTGTAGTTTAGTTAGAGGTGTAGTTTAGTTAGAGGTGTAGTTACAGTTAGAGGTGTAGTTTAGTTAGAGGTGTAGTTTAGTTAGAGGTGTAGTTTAGTTAGAGGTGTAGTTTAGTTAGAGGTGTAGTTCAGTTAGAGGTGTAGTTCAGTTAGAGGTGTAGTTCAGTTAGAGGTGTAGTTTAGTTAGAGGTGTAGTTTAGTTAGAGGTGTAGTTTAGTTAGAGGTGTAGTTCAGTTAGAGGTGTAGTTTAGTTAGAGGTGTAGTTTAGTTAAAGGTGTAGTTTAGTTAGAGGTGTAGTTTAGTTAGAGGTGTAGTTTAGTTAGAGGTGTAGTTTAGTTACAGTTAGAGGTGTAGTTTAGTTAGAGGTGTAGTTTAGTTACAGTTAGAGGTGTAGTTCAGTTAGAGGTGTAGTTTAGTTAGAGGTGTAGTTTAGTTAGAGGTGTAGTTTAGTTAGAGGTGTAGTTCAGTTAGAGGTGTAGTTTAGTTAGAGGTGTAGTTTAGTTAGAGGTGTAGTTCAGTTAGAGGTGTAGTTTAGTTAGAGGTGTAGTTTAGTTAGAAGTGTAGTTTAGTTAGAGGTGTAGTTTAGTTAGAGGTGTAGTTCAGTTAGAGATGTAGTTTAGTTAGAGGTGTAGTTCAGTTAGAGGTGTAGTTCAGTTAGAGGTGTAGTTTAGTTAGAGGTGTAGTTCAGTTAGAGGTGTAGTTTAGTTAGAGGTGTAGTTTAGTTAGAGGTGTAGTTTAGTTAGAGGTGTAGTTTAGTTAGAGGTGTAGTTCAGTTAGAGGTGTAGTTCGCTTAGAGGTGTAGTTCAGTTAGAGGTGTAGTTTAGTTAGATGTGTAGTTTAGTTAGAGGTGTAGTTTAGTTAGATGTGTAGTTCAGTTAGAGGTGTAGTTTAGTTAGAGGTGTAGTTTAGTTAGATGTGTAGTTCAGTTAGAGGTGTAGTTCAGTTAGAGGTGTAGTTTAGTTAGAGGTGTAGTTCAGTTAGAGGTGTAGTTTAGTTAGAGGTGTAGTTTAGTTACAGTTAGAGGTGTAGTTTAGTTAGAGGTGTAGTTCAGTTACAGTTAGAGGTGTAGTTTAGTTAGAGGTGTAGTTCAGTTAGAGGTGTAGTTCAGTTAGAGGTGTAGTTCAGTTAGAGGTGTAGTTTAGTTAGAGGTGTAGTTTAGTTAGAGGTGTAGTTTAGTTAGAGGTGTAGTTTAGTTAGAGGTGTAGTTTAGTTAGAGGTGTAGTTTAGTTAGAGGTGTAGTTACAGTTAGAGGTGTAGTTTAGTTAGAGGTGTAGTTCAGTTAGAGGTGTAGTTTAGTTAGAGGTGTAGTTTAGTTAGAGGTGTAGTTTAGTTAGAGGTGTAGTTCAGTTAGAGGTGTAGTTTAGTTAGAGGTGTAGTTCAGTTAGAGGTGTAGTTCAGTTAGAGATGTAGTTTAGTTAGAGGTGTAGTTTAGTTAGAGGTGTAGTTTAGTTAGATGTGTAGTTTAGTTAGAGGTGTAGTTTAGTTAGAGGTGTAGTTTAGTTAGAGGTGTAGTTTAGTTAGAGGTGTAGTTCAGTTAGAGGTGTAGTTTAGTTAGAGGTGTAGTTTAGTTAGAGGTGTAGTTTAGTTAGATGTGTAGTTTAGTTAGAGGTGTAGTTTAGTTAGAGGTGTAGTTCAGTTAGAGGTGTAGTTTAGTTAGAGGTGTAGTTTAGTTAGATGTGTAGTTTAGTTAGAGGTGTAGTTTAGTTAGAGGTGTAGTTTAGTTAGTTTAGTTAGAGGTGTAGTTTAGTTAGATGTGTAGTTTAGTTAGAGGTGTAGTTTAGTTAGAGGTGTAGTTTAGTTAGAGGTGTAGTTTAGTTAGAGGTGTAGTTTAGTTAGAGGTGTAGTTCAGTTAGAGGTGTAGTTTAGTTAGAGGTGTAGTTTAGTTAGAGGTGTAGTTTAGTTAGAGGTGTAGTTTAGTTAGAGGTAGAGGTGTAGTTCAGTTAGAGGTGTAGTTTAGTTAGAGGTGTAGTTTAGTTAGAGGTGTAGTTTAGTTAGTTTAGTTAGAGGTGTAGTTTAGTTAGAGGTGTAGTTTAGTTAGAGGTGTAGTTTAGTTAGAGGTGTAGTTCAGTTAGAGGTGTAGTTTAGTTAGAGGTGTAGTTTAGTTAGAGGTGTAGTTCAGTTAGAGGTGTAGTTCAGTTAGAGGTGTAGTTTAGTTAGAGGTGTAGTTCAGTTAGAGGTGTAGTTTAGTTAGAGGTGTAGTTTAGTTAGAGGTGTAGTTTAGTTAGAGGTGTAGTTTAGTTAGAGGTGTACTTTAGTTAGAGGTGTAGTTTAGTTACAGTTAGAGGTGTAGTTCAGTTAGAGGTGTAGTTCAGTTAGAGGTGTAGTTTAGTTAGAGGTGTAGTTTAGTTAGAGGTGTAGTTTAGTTAGAGGTGTAGTTTAGTTAGAGGTGTAGTTTAGTTAGAGGTGTAGTTCAGTTAGAGGTGTAGTTCAGTTAGAGGTGTAGTTTAGTTAGATGTGTAGTTTAGTTAGAGGTGTAGTTTAGTTAGAGGTGTAGTTTAGTTAGTTTAGTTAGAGGTGTAGTTTAGTTAGATGTGTAGTTTAGTTAGAGGTGTAGTTTAGTTAGAGGTGTAGTTCAGTTAGAGGTGTAGTTTAGTTAGAGGTGTAGTTTAGTTAGAGGTGTAGTTTAGTTAGATGTGTAGTTTAGTTAGAGGTGTAGTTTAGTTAGAGGTGTAGTTTAGTTAGAGGTGTAGTTTAGTTAGAGGTGTAGTTTAGTTAGAGGTGTAGTTCAGTTAGAGGTGTAGTTTAGTTAGAGGTGTAGTTTAGTTAGAGGTGTAGTTTAGTTAGAGGTGTACTTTAGTTAGAGGTGTAGTTTAGTTAGAGGTGTAGTTTAGTTAGAGGTGTAGTTCAGTTAGAGGTGTAGTTTAGTTAGATGTGTAGTTTAGTTAGTTTAGTTAGATGTGTAGTTTAGTTAGATGTGTAGTTTAGTTAGAGGTGTAGTTTAGTTAGAGGTGTAGTTCAGTTAGAGGTGTAGTTTAGTTAGAGGTGTAGTTTAGTTAGAGGTGTAGTTTAGTTAGAGGTGTAGTTCAGTTAGAGGGTGTAGTTTAGTTAGAGGTGTAGTTTAGTTAGAGGTGTAGTTTAGTTAGAGGTGTAGTTTAGTTAGAGGTGTAGTTCAGTTAGAGGTGTAGTTTAGTTAGAGGTGTAGTTTAGTTAGAGGTGTAGTTTAGTTAGAGGTGTAGTTCAGTTAGAGGTGTAGTTCAGTTAGAGGTGTAGTTTAGTTAGAGGTGTAGTTTAGTTAGAGGTGTAGTTTAGTTAGAGGTGTAGTTTAGTTAGAGGTGTAGTTCAGTTAGAGGTGTAGTTCAGTTAGAGGTGTAGTTTAGTTAGAGGTGTAGTTTAGTTAGAGGTGTAGTTTAGTTAGAGGTGTAGTTTAGTTAAAGGTGTAGTTTAGTTAGAGGTGTAGTTCAGTTAGAGGTGTAGTTCAGTTAGAGGTGTAGTTTAGTTAGAGGTGTAGTTCAGTTAGAGGTGTAGTTTAGTTAGAGGTGTAGTTTAGTTAGAGGTGTAGTTTAGTTAGAGGTGTAGTTCAGTTAGATGTGTAGTTTAGTTAGAGGTGTAGTTTAGTTAGAGGTGTAGTTTAGTTAGAGGTGTAGTTCAGTTAGAGGTGTAGTTTAGTTAGTTTAGTTAGAGGTGTAGTTTAGTTAGAGGTGTAGTTCAGTTAGAGGTGTAGTTTAGTTAGAGGTGTAGTTTAGTTAGAGGTGTAGTTCAGTTAGAGGTGTAGTTTAGTTAGAGGTGTAGTTTAGTTAGATGTGTAGTTTAGTTAGAGGTGTAGTTTAGTTAGAGGTGTAGTTTAGTTAGAGGTAGAGGTGTAGTTTAGTTAGAGGTGTAGTTTAGTTAGAGGTGTAGTTTAGTTAGAGGTGTAGTTCAGTTAGAGGTGTAGTTTAGTTAGAGGTGTAGTTTAGTTAGAGGTAGAGGTGTAGTTTAGTTAGAGGTGTAGTTTAGTTAGAGGTGTAGTTCAGTTAGAGGTGTAGTTTAGTTAGAGGTGTAGTTTAGTTAGAGGTGTAGTTTAGTTAGATGTGTAGTTTAGTTAGAGGTGTAGTTTAGTTAGAGGTGTAGTTTAGTTAGAGGTGTAGTTTAGTTAGAGGTGTAGTTACAGTTAGAGGTGTAGTTTAGTTAGAGGTGTAGTTCAGTTAGAGGTGTAGTTTAGTTAGAGGTGTAGTTTAGTTAGAGGTGTAGTTTAGTTAGAGGTGTAGTTAGAGGTGTAGTTTAGTTAGAGGTGTAGTTTAGTTAGAGGTGTAGTTTAGTTAGAGGTGTAGTTCAGTTAGAGGTGTAGTTTAGTTAGAGGTGTAGTTTAGTTAGAGGTGTAGTTTAGTTAGAGGTGTAGTTCAGTTAGAGGTGTAGTTTAGTTAGAGGTGTAGTTTAATTAGAGGTGTAGTTTAGTGCTTAGGGCTAAAGATAATGTGTGATTTTGGCCACTAGTAGCGCTCATGAGCCAGAGACACATCGGGCCGTGTTCGGTAGCGCCGAAGAAGAAGAAGCTTCACACATGAATCCACACATGGGGAAAACAGCTAAATATTTGTCTCAAAATTCCATACGTAACTCCAAGCAGATCAAGCGTGTCCTTGTGATTTACGAAACACAAATTGAGAGGTGTGTGTGTGTGGATCGTTTTGCAAGGTGCCAACCTGCTCATCGTGTCTTGCTCAAGGACACTTCAACACGCTGCCTGGGAGCAGCGGGAATCTAACCGGGGACCTCCGGATTACTAGACGACTGCTCTACCTCCCGAGCCACATTTATTAATTACAAATGTCAACACAAATGTGATTTATGTAATTATTAGGGATGCACCGATATGAAAATTGGCCACCGATACCGATACCGATTGTTCAACTAACACTATCGGGCCGATACCGATACCGATACCGATATTTGTATATTTGTATATAAGTATTTTTTTTTTTTTTTTTTTTTTTTAAATGTTTAATTTTTTTTTTATTGAAACTCCCTTTATATTTGTATGTGTATGTTTGTATTTGTAGGCCTCTTTACTTACTTAAAAAAAGGAAACATCAAGAAATATGTTTATGGTATCACTATCTCTCTCCCAGTATCGTCTTGCGGCCTGCAGAGGGATACTATTTTCTCAACCAGAGCATTCAACCAATGCAATGGAACCATTCTTTCGGCCTGCAGCGGGATACTATTCTCTCAACCAGAGCTTTCAACCAATGCAATGGAACCATTTTGATTGACAGTCGATTCGGCCAATTACGCCACACCGCTAGCACCCACCTCCTGCTGTTCTTACCACCAATCGGCAAGCGTTTATTCATTTTCTACTTTCGGGCATGCCGCCATTGATCTGCTTGCGACTCACTCGAGAGCACAACAAACTTAACGTAGCTAATACCTTAGCTGCGGCCCGCCGACCAGCGCTCCACAGCATGACCAAATGAGACATAATGATTTTACTGCAACAAATGTTATAATAAAACAAAGCCTTTCTATACATTTGTCTGGTTGAAAACTTTATTAACAGATTGCAGAATGGGTAGTTTGGTACGGAATGAGCAACGGAATGGAACTGAACTATGAACGGAATAATGCCTTGCTTACTTGCTGTGTTCGGGTAAATAATATGCTGATGTTATATTGAACGTGTAACACTAACTATATAACGTTATTAACTAACTAGCTACCGTACCGGGAGCTCACGTTGATGCCTGGATGGTGCTAACTAACTAGCTACCATATCGGGAGCTCGCGTTGATGCCTGGATGGTGCTAACTAACTAGCTACCGTACCGGGAGCTCGCGTTGATGCCTGAATGGTGCTAACTAACTAGCTACCGTACCGGGAGCTCGCGTTGATGCCTGGATGGTGCTAACTAACTAGTAGTGGGTAGTTGGGTACGGAATGAGCAATGGAATGGAACTGAGCTATGAACGGACTCGGAGTAATGCCTTGCTGCTATGGGTAATAATAATATGCTGATGTTATTATTGTCCGTGTAACACTAACTATATAACGTTAATGCCACAAAACGAATGCCTTGTTAATCATAAGTAGTAACTGTGATGCAGTAGCTTGTGTGTGTGTGTGTGTGTGGGACGGCGGGCGTTGTGCAGGTAGGTCGCGAGTGAACTTTTATTTTTTTGCCTTTTGACGCTACACAAATTGATGGTTATTTATCGGCGACTGCTATCGGCACATTTGAGCTTATCGGCCGATAGGCCGATAGCAGTCAACAAGGCACTTATCGGCCGATACCGATACCCGACAGATATATCGGTGCACCCCTAGTAATTATTATTGTATTATTGGATCTTGTAAACAAGTCACCATGGAACAACGTGCTGCAGGACACAGACATGTTGGTGTGACGTTCTTCAACGTGGTGCAGGACACACAGAACCCTAACTCTGGCGTGACGTTCTTCAACGTGGTGCAGGACACACAGAACCCTAACCCTGGCGTGACGTTCTTCAACGTGGTGCAGGACACAGACATGTTGGTGTGACGTTCTTCAATGTGCTGCAGGACACAGACATGTTGGTGTGACGTTCTTCAATGTGGTGCAGGACACAGACATGTTGGTGTGACGTTCTTCAATGTGCTGCAGGACACAGACATGTTGGTGTGACGTTCTTCAATGTGGTGCAGGACACAGACATGTTGGTGTGACGTTCTTCAACGTGGTGCAGGACACAGACATGTTGGTGTGACGTTCTTCAACGTGGTGCAGGACACAGACATGTTGGTGTGACGTTCTTCAACGTGGTGCAGGACACACAGACATGTTGGTGTGACGTTCTTCAATGTGGTGCAGGACACAGACATGTTGGTGTGACGTTCTTCAACGTGCTGCAGGACACAGACATGTTGGTGTGACGTTCTTCAACGTGGTGCAGGACACAGACATGTTGGTGTGACGTTCTTCAACGTGGTGCAGGACACACAGAACCCTAACCCTGGCGTGTCATTCTTCCCACAGTTCTGTTCTGAAGTGGCTCATCTTCACAAGCTCACCTTTCATTTCCTACAGTTTCCTGCTAAACACTTGCGCTCACAGACGTCAGCACAGATTTACTGATCTCTTTCTGTTTTTTCCTTCTCCTTCTCCTCCTTCTCCTCCTTCTCCTCCTCTCTCTCTCTCTATCTCTCTCTCTCGCTCATCCTCCCCCACTCTCCCCCTCTATCTTTCTCTCCTCCTCCCCCACTCTCCCCCTCTCTCCCCTCTCTCTCTCTCTCTCTCTCTCTCTCTCTCTCTCTATCTCTCTCTCTCTCTCTCTCTCTCTCTTTCTCCCCCCCTCTCTCTCCCCTCTCTCTCTCTCTCCCCCTCTCTCTCTCTCTAAAGCTCTCCTATCTGGACACAGAGACTTCTCTGATTCTGAGAAACATAGCAGGAAAGCCTCCACACCTGCTGACTAAGGTGACACTCCCTTCTCCTTCTTCTCCTCCTCATCTCCTCCCCCCTCCCTCCTTCTTATTCTCCTCCTCCTCTCCCTTATCCCTCCCTCCTCCTTCTTCTCCTCCTCCCCCTCAACCTCCTCCTTCTCCTCTCCCTCCTCCTTCTCCTCTCCCTCCTCCTCATATCCCTCCTTTTCCTCATCCTCCTCCCTCCTCTTCTCCCTCATCCTGCCCCTCCTCCTTCTTCTGTATATACATGTATTCATACTGAGAGAAGGTGTGTATGCTGTGTATATACATGTATTCATACTGAGAGAAGGTGTGTATACTGTGTATATACATGTATTCATACTGAGAGAAGGTATGCTGTGTATATACATGTATTCATACTGAGAGAAGGTATACTGTGTATATACATGTATTCATACTGAGAGAAGGTGTGTATACTGTGTATATACATGTATTCATACTGAGAGAAGGTGTGTATACTGTGTATATACATGTATTCATACTGAGAGAAGGTATGCTGTGTATATACATGTATTCATACTGAGAGAAGGTATACTGTGTATATACATGTATTCATACTGAGAGAAGGTATACTGTGTATATACATTTATTCATACTGAGAGAAGGTATGCTGTGTATATACATGTATTCATACTGAGAAAAGGTATACTGTGTATATACATGTATTCATACTGAGAGAAGGTATACTGTGTATATACATGTATTCATACTGAGAGAAGGTGTGTATACTGTGTATATACATGTATTCATACTGAGAGAAGGTATACTGTGTATATACATGTATTCATACTGAGAGAAGGTATACTGTGTATATACATGTATTCATACTGAGAGAAGGTATGCTGTGTATATACATGTATTCATACTGAGAGAAGGTATACTGTGTATATACATGTATTCATACTGAGAGAAGGTGTGTATACTGTGTATATACATGTATTCATACTGAGAGAAGGTATGCTGTGTATATACATGTATTCATACTGAGAGAAGGTATACTGTGTATATACATGTATTCATACTGAGAGAAGGTATACTGTGTATATACATGTATTCATACTGAGAGAAGGTATACTGTGTACTGTGTATATACATGTATTCATACTGAGAGAAGGTATACTGTGTATATACATGTATTCATACTGAGAGAAGGTATACTGTGTAGTGTGTATATACATGTATTCATACTGAGAGAAGGTATACTGTGTAGTGTGTATATACATGTATTCATACTGAGAGAAGGTATACTGTGTATATACATGTATTCATACTGAGAGAAGGTATACTGTGTATATACATGTATTCATACTGAGAGAAGGTGTACTGTGTATATACATGTATTCATACTGAGAGAAGGTATACTGTGTATATACATGTATTCATACTGAGAGAAGGTATACTGTGTATATACATGTATTCATACTGAGAGAAGGTATGCTGTGTATATACATGTATTCATACTGAGAGAAGGTATGTATGCTGTGTACATACATGTATTCATACTGAGAGAAGGTATGTATGCTGTGTATATACATGTATTCATACTGAGAGAAGGTATACTGTGTATATACATGTATTCATACTGAGAGAAGGTATACTGTGTATATACATGTATTCATACTGAGAGAAGGTATGCTGTGTATATACATGTATTCATACTGAGAGAAGGTATGTATGCTGTGTACATACATGTATTCATACTGAGAGAAGGTATGTATGCTGTGTATATACATGTATTCATACTATAAAGCTCTACTTATATATATATTAGAGCTTTGTTGTATGAATACATTTTAATGCATGACAAATCGGATTTAATCAAATTACAAATTGAGTCCTGACTTCAGAATCTAAATGTGTATGGAATGTGTATATTTTTACACCCCATGTTACAGTTTTTCTTGTCAAGTTATGATAATGGCCTTAATGTTGTGTATACTGTAATGAAAGGCATGATGCATGTTATTCAAACTGACCCCAGACATGTATTTGTGCCTACACTAATAGCTGTATGTGAATGCTATGTGAATTTTCCATACATCACAAATTAAATGTTTCATGTTTTTAAGTAAAGAACATTAATTTAGACTTGATTTGTCTGTGTAGGTTCTATAGCCAAGAAACTGGGCAGAGGTGATAAAACAGAATGTTAGAGGTTAGGAATGTTACATTAATATATATCTGAGACACACATACATGTATACATTAATATATCTCTGTACATGTAGACATTTAACCATGTAGACATTAATATATATCTGAGACACACATACATGTAGACATTAATATATATCTGAGACACACATACATGTAGACATTAATATATATCTGAGACACACATACATGTATACATTAATATCTCTCTGTACATGTAGACATTAATATATATCTGAGACACACATACATGTAGACATTAATATATATCTGAGACACACATACATGTAGACATTAATATATATCTGAGACACACATACATGTATACATTAATATCTCTGTACATGTAGACATTAATATATATCTGAGACACACATACATGTATACATTAATATCTCTCTGTACATGTAGACATTTAACCATGTAGACATGAATATATTCAGATTCAGAATTTTTATTTGCCACATGGAAGCAATACAATCATACAGTTTTCATACAAAATCATAAATAGAGTTCTACCATGGGCAAAAGGAGCAGGAAGAAGAATACATCTTATGGTTACCTGCCCCCTAGTCTTAAACTAAACAAGTATCAGTATCAGTTTCATTTTTCATTTCAAACCATACAACCTATACAATACAAAACAACCACAAAACAACACTACAACCACCACAAAACAATAGACAACAGCAACAACAGACACCACCCATGGTCTGAAAAGTGGGATGGAAGAATATATATCTGAGACACATACATGCGTGGCTAAATGTGTGGGGGTGTGGCTCAGGGTGTGGGGGCGTGGCTCAGTGTGTGGGTGGGGGGGTCAGTGTGTGGGGGCGTGGCTCAGGGTGTGGGAGGTGTGGCTCAAGGTGTGGGGGTGTGGCTCAGGGTGTGGGGATGTGGCTCAGTGTGGGGGCGTGGTTCAGTGGGGGGGCGTGGTTCAGTGTGGGGGGCATGGTTCAGTGTGGGGGGCATGGTTCAGTGTGGGGGGCATGGTTCAGTGTGGGGGGGCGTGGTTCAGTGTGGGGGGCATGGTTCAGTGTGGGGGGCATGGTTCAGTGTGGGGGGCATGGTTCAGTGTGGGGGGGCGTGGTTCAGTGTGGGGGGCATGGTTCAGTGTGGGGGGGCGTGGTTCAGTGTGGGGGGCATGGTTCAGTGTGGGGGGCATGGTTCAGTGTGGGGGTGTGGGGGTAGTTTTAAAATGCTACAATGGTCCTGGAGTAAAACCAGAGACGGAGCGGAGCTGGAGTAAAACCAGAGGCGGAGCAGAGCTGGAGTAAAACCAGAGACGGAGCAGAGCTGGAGTAAAACCAGAGACGGAGCGGAGCTGGAGTAAAACCAGAGACGGAGCGGAGCTGGAGTAAAACCAGAGACGGAGCGGAGCTGGAGTAAAACCAGAGGCGGAGCAGAGCTGGAGTAAAACCAGAGACGGAGCAGAGCTGGAGTAAAACCAGAGACGGAGCAGAGCTGGAGTAAAACCAGAGACTGAGCGGAGCTGGAGTAAAACCAGAGGCGGAGCAGAGCTGGAGTAAAACCAGAGACGGAGCAGAGCTGGAGTAAAACCAGAGACGGAGCGGAGCTGGAGTAAAACCAGAGACGGAGCAGAGCTGGAGTAAAACCAGAGGCGGAGCAGAGCTGGAGTAAAACCAGAGACGGAGCAGAGCTGGAGTAAAACCAGAGACGGAGCGGAGCTGGAGTAAAACCAGAGACGGAGCGGAGCTGGAGTAAAACCAGAGGCGGAGCAGAGCTGGAGTAAAACCAGAGACGGAGCAGAGCTGGAGTAAAACCAGAGACGGAGCAGAGCTGGAGTAAAACCAGAGACGGAGCGGAGCTGGAGTAAAACCAGAGACGGAGCGGAGCTGGAGTAAAACCAGAGACGGAGCGGAGCTGGAGTAAAACCAGAGACAGAGCAGAGCTGGAGTAAAACCAGAGACAGAGCAGAGCTGGAGTAAAACCAGAGACGGAGCGGAGCTGGAGTAAAACCAGAGACGGAGCGGAGCTGGAGTAAAACCAGAGACGGAGCAGAGCTGGAGTAAAACCAGAGGCGGAGCGGAGCTGGAGTAAAACCAGAGGCGGAGCGTGAAACACAGAGCGCTCCATAGGAACAGTTTAAAAGAGTTAGAAAACCACATGATGAGAGTCTGCAGTATTTTAGTCTCTCTTTAACCCTTTCCTGCCCGTATTCTTCTCTATCCTGTTATTAGCAACAAGGAGCTCCAAGGAGTTTATTACGTCCAGATAAAGAACCTTCTACAGGCCAATGAGTTTATTACGTCCAGATAAAGAACCTTCTACATGCCAATGAGTTTATTACGTCCAGATAAAGAACCTTCTACAGGCCAATGAGTTTATTACGTCCAGATAAAGAACCTTCTACAGGCCAATGAGTTTATTACGTCCAGATAAAGAACCTTGTACAGGCCAATGAGTTTATTACGTCCAGATAAAGAACCTTCTACAGGCCAATGAGTTTATTACGTCCAGATAAAGAACCTTCTACAGGCCAATGAGTTTATTACGTCCAGATAAAGAACCTTCTACAGGCCAATGAGTTTATTACGTCCAGATAAAGAACCTTCTACAGGCCAATGAGTTTATTACGTCCAGATAAAGAACCTTCTACAGGCCAATGAGTTTATTACGTCCAGATAAAGAACCTTCTACAGGCCAATGAGTTTATTACGTCCAGATAAAGAACCTTCTACAGGCCAATGGGGAGAAAGATAAGGAGTGTATTACGTCCAGATAAAGAACCTTCTACAGGCCAATGGGGAGAAAGATAAGGAGTTTATTACGTCCAGATAAAGAACCTTCTACAGGCCAATGGGGAGAAAGATAAGGAGTGTATTACGTCCAGATAAAGAACCTTCTACAGGCCAATGGGGAGAAAGATAAGGAGTTTATTACGTCCAGATAAAGAACCTTCTACAGGACAATGGGGAGAAAGATAAGGAGTTTATTACGTCCAGATAAAGAACCTTCTACAGGCCAATGGGGAGAAAGATAAGGAGTTTATTACGTCCAGATAAAGAACCTTCTACAGGCCAATGAGTTTATTACGTCCAGATAAAGAACCTTCTACAGGCCAATGGGGAGAAAGATAAGGAGTTTATTACGTCCAGATAAAGAACCTTCTACAGGCCAATGGGGAGAAAGATAAGGCCATCTAGCGTTCCATTTCTTTGATATTTTAGAAATGTGCTTAATGAACGGATTGTTTACTGTTATCACCTTCACTGGAGTATTTAACCTCTTAAAGCCTGAGCGGTCCGGTGCCAATGACATCACGCCATAAATCCATCTCTACAGAACGTATGAATTAATGTTGCGTTTCTTTTTCAAATGTAGCCGTGTATATTTTCAGCACTATGTTTGTTTACCTTATTATATATTATTATATATATATTAGCTAAATATGAGTTAATAAATATCTTGGCGCATCCCGACGGAAACCGGATGAATTAGATGGAAATAAAGGAAGCTGTCATATGTGTCTGTAGTCCTATGAACGAGGAGACCCAGGGCTTTCGAATTTCATAAAACTACACTTCCCAGCCCACGCCAACCCCTGTCAATCATCTGACTTCCAGCGTGAACCTTTTTTTTTAATGTTATTTTCGGGATCATATCTCACAGGTCAAACAAACCTGAACGTTATTGCCATGAAATAGAACATAGTTAGTTCATTTACCTATCTGTGAACGTCTAGAAAAGAATGCGGCTCATTCAGATGAAAAATGGCGGAGCTATTTACATTACAAAAGAGTAACTGTACTTACAGTAGATTTCATTCACGTTTTTTGCTGCCCTGAAACGGACGCCTGGTGGTACTAAATCCAGATTGAACTCTGCCATTGGAAAGAAGAGATTTGGCCCGATCCATAGATGTGTGCCATGGCCATAATAAGGTCATTTATAGGCGTGATATTCTATATTCTATATATATATTTCAATTCATATTTTTGTCCAGATGGCAAAATTCAGTACTGTGTCTACAAAAAACCCTGTAAATCATCTGCCCTTTATTCACTTGCTTAGATTGTTTGTACACTCAATAAGATGAATTTTTCACATCTGGTCAATGTTAGCATGGTGTTATTCACCATCAAAGATGGAAAAAAAGATGAAAAAAAAGAAATTGATATTCTCCTTTGGCTCATTACAATTTACTCAAGCCTAGTAACAGACACAATATTTCGGACACCAAGAACATGCAAACGGACCTTGTAGAAGTGGAGCAATCTTCCATTTACTTAGGTATGTATTAGGCATATTTTCTGAAAATATGGCTAGGATTTAAGAGGTTAAAATAAGACAAAAACTTAATATTTTCTAGTTTGCTGTGCACCTCTGTGACCCCTAGAGGAAGAAGCCTATTGATCTGGGTGTCCCAGTGACCGTTCCTCTAGTAGTGCCGCCATTAGGCCAAACGTTACATTTTAGAATGAGTATTTAGATTTTTTATTTTATTTTTATTTTTTTTAACTTTCTCTTTTTCCCCCTTTCTTTTTCCATTTCTCTCCCATCCCAATGTTAGTCGTTATGCCAATTCCCAATCCCCTTCCTGGTCGTTGCGCACTCTGCCCCCTACCGTCGGCCTGGGAGGGCGGAGACTATCACATGCTTCCTCCGACACATGTGTAGCCAGCCCACCGCTTCTTTTCACCTGGCAGCACGGACTCTCACTGGGGGAGTGTAACGTGTGGAAGGGTCACACTACCTCTCCCAGATCCTTCCCTCGCTGTGCAGGCGCCCCAACCGATCTGTAGGAGTCGCTGTTTTACAATGACCAGGACCCACCCTCGCCGGGTTTTCCCACCCGCTGACACTGCCAATTGTGTCAGTATGGACGGCCGACCAAGCCGGAGGCACCACAGCTGGATTCGATCCCACTGTCTCTGTGGTGGTGGACAGACGCTTAGACCGCTGCGCCACCTGGCCGCCCCTTTCATTCAAGACTTTTAAAATGTGCGGCTCACATTCATGACCCCAAGTGGAAGAAGCCTACAGGTAAATCCGTAATATCGCCAACACTGGCATTCCGGGATATAATTACACTGAAACTATAATCTGAGGCAGGGCCCAGACCTCTTGACATGGACGGCCAATGGCAGGGCAGCTGGCACAGTGCATTATCCTATCATCATCAATTATTCATATTTAATCCTGTCTGTGTGTTGGGGTGTAGATTCAAACACTAGCTTACGATGACAGAACCGGGGCTATTTTTGTCTTGTTGTGGTGTAATGTATTAGTACTGGTACTGGTGTCTTGTTGTGGTGTAATGTATTAGTACTGGTACTGGTGTCTTGTTGTGGTGTAATGTATTAGTACTGGTACTGGTGTCTTGTTGTGGTGTAATGTATTAGTACTGGTACTGGTGTCTTGTTGTGGTGTAATGTATTAGTACTGGTACTGGTGTCTTGTTGTGGTGTAATGTATTAGTACTGGTACTGGTGTCTTGTTGTGGTGTAATGTATTAGTACTGGTACTGGTGTCTTGTTGTGGTGTAATGTATTAGTACTGGTACTGGTGTCTGGAATGTGGACAGTACATCATCTTCTGTATGGATACAGTGTCAGACTGCCACGCTGACATGCTAACACTACTGCTAATGCTAACACTACTGCTAATGCTAACACTACTGTTAATGCTAACCAGTTTATTTGACTATTTATGAGCTTATGCTTTTCTGCTGCTGCTGCTGTTGCTATGGCAGAAATATGATGTGTGTGTGTGTGTGTGTGTGTGTGTGTGTGTGTGTGTGTGTGTGTGTGTGTGTGTGTGTGTGTGTGTGTGTGTGTGTGTGTGTGTGTGTGTGTGTGTGTGTGTGTGTGTGTGTGTGTGTGTGTGTGTGTGTGTGTGTGTGTGTGTGTGTGTGTGTGTGTGTGTGTGTGTGTGTGTGTGCATGCGACTGTGTAGGGAGGGGTTAGTTGAGCGGTAGTGATGATAAGAAGATTGGTCATAATCTATAATCCATCTCCTCTCCCTTCTCCTCTCTTCCTCTCCTCTCTCTTCCCCATGTCTCATCTCCTCTCTCTTCTCCTCTCTTCCTCTCCTCTCTCTTCCCCATGTCTTGTCTCCTCTCTCTTCTCCTCTCTTCCTCTCCTCTCTCTTCCCCATGTCTCGTCTCCTCTCTCTTCTCCTATCTTCCTCTCCCTTCTCCTCTCTTCCTCTCCTCTCTCTTCCCCATGTCTCGTCTCCTCTCTCTTCTCCTATCTTCCTCTCCCTTCTCCTCTCTTCCTCTCCTCTCTCTTCCCCATGTCTCCTCTCCTCTCTCTTCTCCTCTCTTCCTCTCTTCTCCTCTCTTCCTCTCCTCTCTCTTCCCCATGTCTCCTCTCCTCTCTCTTCTCCTCTCTTCCTCTCTTCTCCTCTCTTCCTCTCCTCTCTCTTCCCCATGTCTCGTCTCATCTCTCTTCTCCTCTCTTCCTCTCATCTCTCTTCCCCATGTCTCGTCTCCTCTCTCTTCTCCTCTCTCTTCTCCTCTCTTCCTCTCCCATCATCTCTTCCTCTCCTCTCTCTTCCCCATGTCTCGTCTCCTCTCTCTTCTCCTCTCTCTTCTCC
>NC_140169.1:43809693-43842193 GCF_963971535.1 Notolepis coatsorum | reverse complement strand
TGACAGGTTAGTTAGGGTTAGAATTATTTTATTTATTATTATTTCTTTAGATAATGGTTGAAGAAGTGCGTCTTTAGTCAACGGCGAAAGATTGGACGGGTTTCGGCTGTCCTAACTGGGGTGGGTAGTTCATTCCACCATTGTGGGGCAAGGACTGAGAAAAGACAGGTTCTCCTTGATGACCCTCCCGGAGCTTGGATGGGAGTAGGTCTGAGGCGGCCAGAAGATGCAGAGCGTAGGGGTCTTGAGGGTGTTTAGTTAGAGACCATTGACCGGAGGTAGGCGGGAGAGGTTCCCTTTGCCGCACGGTATGCGAGGTCGAGGGCCTTGGAGCGGATTTGTGCAGCAATGGGGAGCCAGTGCAGGTCCCTAAGAAGTAGGGTGACATGGGCAGACTTCGGTAGGTTTGAGATCAGGCGGGCCGCTGCGTTCTGAATGAGTTGAAGAGGCTTGGTGGCAGTGGCCGGGAGGCCAGCAAGCAGTGCGTTGCAGTAGTCGAGGCGGGAGATGACTGTTGATTGGACGAGGAGTTGGGTGGCTTCTTTTGTCAGGAAGGGGCGGATCCTTCTGACGTTGCTCAGGAGGAATCTGCAGGTTCTGGTTGTCGCTGCGATGTGAGCGGAGAAGTTCAACTGGTCGTCGAGGACAACACCAAGGTTCTTGGCGGTCGGGACGCGGTCACAGCTGCATTCTTGACTGTGATGGAAAGGTCGGTCAGGGGGGAGGATTTGGCCGACAGGTGGAGCAATTCTGTTTTGCTTAGGTTCAGTTTGAGGTGGTTGGTCGTCATCCAGGCGGAGATGTCGGACAGACAGGCCGAGATCGTCTCAGAGACGTGGATATCTGAGGGAGGGAAGGAGAGGAAGAGTTGAGTATCATCGGCATAACGATGGTAGGAGAAGCCATGAGACGTGATAATGTTACCCAGTGATTTAGTGTAGAGAGAGAAGAGAAGGGGTCCTAGGACCGAGCCCTGGGGGACACCCGTCCGGAGGGGGCGGGTGGCCGACAGGGTCCCTCTCCATGACACTTGGTAGGAGCGGTCATTGAGGTATGATGTCAGCCATGTCAGCGCAGAGCCAGCCACTCCCATTCCTGCGAGGGACACGAGGAGGATCTGGTGGTTGACTGTGTCGAAGGCTGCAGATAGATCTAGGAGAATCAGGACAGAGGAGAGGCCTTTCGCTTTTGCTAAGTCAAGTGCCTCTGTGACCGCAATGAGGGCTGTCTCTGTGGAGTGACCAGTCCTGAAGCCTGACTGATTAGGGTCTAGGAGATCATTCTGTAAGAGATAAGCAGTAAGTTGGTTGGATACAGCACGTTCAAGTGTTTTAGAAAGGAAGGAGAGAAGAGAGACAAACAATCAAACAAGCAGCAAGAGAAATGCATAACACAAATAAAAATTGCAGCATGATGCAAAATCTAAATCTCGTTTAAAAATCAATCAATAAATAACGCTGACAACATTGTGAAAGCCGACAACGTTAAATAGCAATATTTAAATAATAAATACAATTGCATGGGATCTCTGGGTGGCTGATGCCCTTTTATAGATGGCTTAGGGCTTTGTGCTTATATTAGTTATATATTATTATATTAGACACCACCTTGTCTGTGAAGACGGTCGGTGCGTCGTGTCAACTGCTCGGTGCAATTTGCGCCAGGCTTTGTGGATTGGCAGCGTTTTTGGACGAGGCTCATTTGCATAGAAATGGGACATGTTCCGTCCATATTACCTCATTTAAATACGCGCTAATAGCACCGGACGCAATGCTGACGGAATGCAGTTACCACCTCATTTCACCCGTTGCGCCTCCTCTGTGGGCAAACTGTGTTTCAGCGCTATTTGCGCCGGCTTTGTGTCGGAAAAAGCCGTGCAAACCCTTTGTGGATTCCGCCCTAGGTGTCCAGACATTACAATGAGGAGCATCTGACCAGGTCAAGGTGGTCAAGCAGGTCACACTGCAGTGGTCATAGCAAACGTGGAGTTTCATATTCTCCACAAATATCATTCATTCATTATATCAAAACATAATTTTATTCTTGCAAACCTGCTGGAGTTTGTTTCCACAACGAGTACAACTGTAACCGAGAAACACGTGCCTGTGTGTGTGTGTGTGTGTGTGTGTGTGTGTGTGTGTGTGTGTGTGTGTGTGTGTGTGTGTGTGTGTGTGTGTGTGTGTGTGTGTGTGTGTGTGTGTGTGTGTGTGTGTGTGTGTGTGTGTGTGTAGGTGTGTGTGTGTGTGTGTGTTTGCGTTAACCCCAGCTGATTGCAGTGTAACACTGAACTGACCCAGAAAACGGAGAGAGAGTCTGCTGGACACGTGCTAGTCCAACACACACACACACACACACACATACACACACACACACATACATGCACGCACACACGCACACACACACACACACATACATGCATGCACACACGCACACACACACACACACACACACACACACACACACACACACACACACACACACACACACACACACACACACACACACACACACACACACACACACACACCACTCAACATAATGACTAAACCATCTCAAGTTAAGCCCAAATCCAGCATCAATGGATTATCCTGCGACCTGCCTTTACTACATACAGAGAGAGATGAAGAGAGAGAGAGAGAGAGATCGAGGGCAAGAGAGAGGGAGAGTAAGGTGGAGGAAGAGAAAGCATTACAAACAAGATTACATGGGTGCGGGAGGGGCTGGAGGAGAAGGAGGAGCCGTACGCTGCAAGCAGCTCTGTGGAGAGAAAAGCGAGTGAGAACTCCGCAGAGAATTGGATCATGTTTTCCGTGTCATCGATCGGTTTTGACGATCGGCGAAAATAAAGCATTATCACCGATCACCGATCGCATATTTATACTGATTATCAGCTGTATTAGCTCGAGAGCGAGAGAAGGTCATGTACTTGGTCTTTTTAAGGGATACAGTCACTGGTTATTGACTGTGAGAGTTGGCCGTCGTGTAGTTAGTTTAGATTCAGACTCACATCTCATCATGTAGTTAGTTTAGATTCAGACTCACATATCATCATGTAGTTAGTTTAGTTTCAGACTCACATCTCACCATGTAGTTAGTTTAGATTCAGACTCACATCTCATCATGTAGTTAGTTTAGATTCAGACTCACATATCATCATGTAGTTAGTTTAGTTTCAGACTCACATCTCATCATGTAGTTAGTTTAGATTCAGACTCACATCTCATCATGTAGTTAGTTTAGTTTCAGACTCACATCTCACCATGTAGTTAGTTTAGTTTCAGACTCACATCTCATCATGTAGTTAGTTTAGATTCAGACTCACATCTCACCATGTAGTTAGATTAGATTCAGACTCACATCTCATCATGTAGTTAGATTCAGACTCACATCTCATCATGTAGTTAGATTCAGACTCACATCTCATCATGTAGTTAGATTCAGACTCACATCTCATCATGTAGTTAGATTCAGACTGTAGACTCACAACGTCAGAAGGATCCGCCCCTCCCTGACAAAAGCCACCCAACTCCTCGTCCAATCAACAGTCAGCTCCAGCCTCGACTACTGCAACGCACTGCTTGCTGGCCTCCCGGCCACTGCCACCAAGCCTCTGCAACTCATTCAGAACCAATGCCACCAAGCCTCTTCAACTCATTCAGAACCACTGCCACCAAGCCTCTTCAACTCATTCAGAACCACTGCCACCAAGCCTCTTCAACTCATTCAGAACCACTGCCACCAAGCCTCTTCAACTCATTCAGAACCACTGCCACCAAGCCTCTTCAACTCATTCAGAACCACTGTCACCAAGCCTCTTCAACTCATTCAGAACCACTGCCACCAAGCCTCTTCAACTCATTCAGAACCACTGCCACCAAGCCTCTTCAACTCATCCAGAACCACTGCCACCAAGCCCCTTCAACTCATTCAGAACCACTGTCACCAAGCCTCTTCAACTCATTCAGAACCACTGCCACCAAGCCTCTTCAACTCATTCAGAACCACTGCCACCAAGCCTCTTCAACTCATTAAGAACCACTGCCACCAAGCCCCTTCAACTCATTCAGAACCACTGCCACCAAGCCTCTTCAGCTCATTCAGAACCACTGCCACCAAGCCTCTTCAACTCATTCAGAACCACTGCCACCAAGCCCCTTCAACTCATTCAGAACCACTGACACCAAGCCTCTTCAACTCATTCAGAACCACTGCCACCAAGCCTCTTCAACTCATTCAGAACCACTGCCACCAACCCTCTTCAACTCATCCAGAACCACTGCCACCAAGCCTCTTCAACTCATTCAGAACCACTGCCACCAAGCCCCTTCAACTCATTCAGAACCACTGCCACCAAGCCTATTCAACTCATTCAGAACGCAGTGGCCCGCCTGATCTCAAACCTACTGAAGTCGGCCCCATGTCACCCCACTTCTTAGGGACCTGCACTGGCTCCCCATTGCTGCACGTATCCGCTTCAAGGCCCTCGACCTAGCATACCGTGCGGCAAAGGGAACAGCTCCCGCCTACCTCCGGTCAATGGTCTCTAACTACACCCCCTCAAGACCCCTACGCTCTGCATCTTCTGGCCGCCTCAGACCCACTCCTATCCGAGCTCATGGGTCGTGCCCTAAACCACACCCTCATGGGTCGTGCCCTAAACCACACCCTCATGGGTCGTGCCCTAAACCACACCCTCAGGGGTCGTGCCCTAAACCACACCCTCATGGGTCATGCCCTAAACCACACCCTCAGGGGTCGTGCCCTAAACCACACCCTCAGGGGTCGTGCCCTAAACCACACCCTCAGGGGTCGTGCCCTAAACCACACCCTCAGGGGTCGTGCCCTAAACCACACCCTCAGGGGTCGTGTCACAGAGGAACCATCATAATTCCAGATTATATCCGATTATGAACTGACCATGTGTGATTGTTTGCCTACTGTATATGACGATTATTACTGTGGTTTTGTTGCTGGATTATATTGTGTGTGTTTAACTTTGTATGCATGGATATCAGATTATTTCTTCAAAAATATTCACTGCCTGCTTAGCTGATGCTCTCTCTCTCTCTCTCTCTCTCTCTCTCTCTCTCTCTCTCTCTCTCTCTCTCTCTCTCTCTCTCTTCCTCCTGCCGGCAGCTGGTGATTCGTGTCCACCTATCAGACGAGAGCTCCAAAACCATGATGGTGGACGAGAGGCAGACCGTCAGACAGGTAACAAAAGTGTCCTACAGGTGTTTGTAGGCATAGCAACCGTTCCCACTCGGTGTAACATGTTGTCATAGCAACCGTTCCCACTCGGTGTAACATGTTGTCATAGCAACCGTTCCCACTCGGTGTAACATGTTGTCATAGCAACCACTCCCACTCGGTGTAGTAACGTGTTGTCATAGCAACCCTCCCTCCTCGTGGTGTGTTTCCAGGTGCTGGACAGCTTGCTGGATAAGTCTCACTGTGGCTACAGTCCAGACTGGTCCCTGGTGGAGAGCATCAACGAGCTGCGGATGGGTACGAACACACACACATTGCCACAGCGCCACCCTGTGGTATTCCGAGAACAATGCAGATGAAGGCTTGATATAGACCTGGGGAGACACGTGATAAGATAAGATGTTTCTTTATTGATCCCCTTGGGGAAATTCAGGCGTCATAGCAGCGTGGGGTAGGGGGGGGGGGGGTGTACCTGTAAGTAATAGTAGAAAGACATAAATACAGGCAACCTTTTAGTACAGTAGAAAATAGGCAGTGTAAATAATATAATTAACTCTGAACATATGCATCTGAGAAAGTAGGCAGTGTGATCAGATGAGGGTCTGTATGCCCTATCAGTTATATTATACATTACAATAAATATGGTTACAATAAACACTAGAATCTAAATATATGTTTATTTTATTTTCACTTTATTTAACCAGGTTAGTCTCATTAGAAGTTAGAAACCTCTTTTACCGCAATTCAGACAATTACAAATCACTATTTCACAGCCAAGGTAGGTATGAGAGGATGAGAGGATGAACAGAGGAGATGAGAGGATGAACAGAGGAGATGAGAGGATGAACAGAGGAGATGAGAGGATGAACAGAGGAGCTGAGAGGATGAACAGAGGAGATGATATGATGAACAGAGGAGATGAGAGGATGAGAGGATGAACAGAGGAGATGAGAAGATGAACAGAGGAGATGAGAGGATGAACAGAGGAGATGATATGATGAACAGAGGAGATGAGAGGATGAGAGGATGAACAGAGGAGATGAGAGGATGAACAGAGGAGATGAGAGGATGAACATAGGAGATGAGAGGATGAACAGAGGAGATGAGAGGATGAACAGAGGAGATGAGAGGATGAACAGAGGAGATGAGAGGATGAACAGAGGAGATGAGAGGATGAACATAGGAGATGAGAGGATGAACAGAGGAGATGAGAGGGTGAACAGAGGAGATGAGAGGATGAACAGAGGATATGAGAGGATGAACAGAGGAGATGAGAGGATGAACAGAGGAGATGAGAGGATGAACAGAGAGGATGAGAGGATGAACAGAGGAGCTGAGAGGATGAACAGATGAGATGATAGGATGAACAGAGGAGATGAGAGGATGAACAGATGAGATGAGAGGATGAACAGATGAGAGGATGAACAGAGGAGATGAGAGGATGAACAGAGGAGATGAGAGGATGAACAGAGGAGATGAGAGGATGAGAGGATGAACAGAGGAGATGAGAGGATGAACAGAGGAGATGAGAGGATGAACAGAGGAGATGAGAGGATGAGAGGATGAACAGAGGAGCTGAGAGGATGAACAGAGGAGATGAGAGGATGAGAGGATGAACAGAGTAGCTGAGAGGATGAGAGGATGAACAGAGGAGCTGAGAGGATGAACAGAGGAGATGATATGATGAACAGAGGAGATGAGAGGATGAGAGGATGAACAGAGGAGATGAGAGGATGAACAGAGGAGATGAGAGGATGAACAGAGGAGATGAGAGGATGAACAGAGGAGATGAGAGGATGAACAGAGGAGATGAGAGGAGATGAGAGGATGAACAGAGAGATGAGAGGATGAACAGAGAGATGAGAGGATGAGAGGATGACATGATGGAACCAGAAACAGTCAAAACAACAGACAGAATTAAATACTATATATATTATATATATTTTGACATCATATTCACGTCTTCAATAACAAAGACGACAGATGGCAGATAGCCCTGCTGACGACTGGGTTAAAGCTACCTAAGCTTTGTAACACAAATGACCGTTAGATCATACTGTTTGCAAACCTTAGGCAACGCTAGTGACCGCAATGCCTCCTAGCAAAATGTAAACTACTAACGAGTTGGTCGCAGTCAGCTGGTTAGTGTAAACTACAGTCAACCAGCACCTGCTAACAGGTCTGACCCTTTAGCTCAGCTGGTTAGTGTAAACTACAGTCAACCAGCACCTGCTAACAGGTCTGACCCTTTAGCTCAGCTGGTTAGTGTAAACTACAGTCAACCAGCACCTGCTAACGGGTCTGACCCTTTAGCTCAGCTGGTTAGTGTAAACTACAGTCAACCAGCACCTGCTAACGGCTCAGACCCTTTAGCTCAGCTGGTTAGTGTAAACTACAGTCAACCAGCACCTGCTAACGGGTCTGACCCTTTAGCTCAGCTGGTTAGTGTAAACTACAGTCAACCAGCACCTGCTAACAGGTCTGACCCTTTAGCTCAGCTGGTTAGTGTAAACTACAGTCAACCAGCACCTGCTAACGGGTCTGACCCTTTAGCTCAGCTGGTTAGTGTAAACTACAGTCAACCAGCACCTGTTAACCTCTGACCCTTTAGCTCAGCTGGTTAGTGTAAACTACAGTCAACCAGCACCTGCTAACAGGTCTGACCCTTTAGCTCAGCTGGTTAGTGTAAACTACAGTCAACCAGCACCTGCTAACAGGTCTGACCCTTTAGCTCAGCTGGTTAGTGTAAACTACAGTCAACCAGCACCTGCTAACAGGTCTGACCCTTTAGCTCAGCTGGTTAGTGTAAACTACAGTCAACCAGCACCTGCTAACGGGTCTGACCCTTTAGCTCAGCTGGTTAGTGTAAACTACAGTCAACCAGTTAGCTCAGCTGGTTAGTGTAAACTACAGTCAACCAGCACCTGTTAACCTGCTAACGGGTCTGACCCTTTAGCTCAGCTGGTTAGTGTAAACTACAGTCAACCAGCACCTGCTA
Source organism: Notolepis coatsorum (assembly GCF_963971535.1). Lineage (NCBI taxonomy): Eukaryota > Metazoa > Chordata > Actinopteri > Aulopiformes > Paralepididae > Notolepis > Notolepis coatsorum. Next base: position 43,833,987 of record NC_140169.1, on the reverse strand, counting down.
ACAGGTCTGACCCTTTAGCTCAGCTGGTTAGTGTAAACTACAGTCAACCAGCACCTGCTAACAGGTCTGACCCTTTAGCTCAGCTGGTTAGTGTAAACTACAGTCAACCAGCACCTGCTAACAGGTCTGACCCTTTAGCTCAGCTGGTTAGTGTAAACTACAGTCAACCAGCACCTGCTAACAGGTCTGACCCTTTAGCTCAGCTGGTTAGTGTAAACTACAGTCAACCAGCACCTGCTAACGGGTCTGACCCTTTAGCTCAGCTGGTTAGTGTAAACTACAGTCAACCAGCACCTGCTAACCTCTGACCCTTTAGCTCAGCTGGTTAGTGTAAACTACAGTCAACCAGCACCTGCTAACCTCTGACCCTTTAGCTCAGCTGGTTAGTGTAAACTACAGTCAACCAGCACCTGCTAACAGGTCTGACCCTTTAGCTCAGCTGGTTAGTGTAAACTACAGTCAACCAGCACCTGCTAACAGGTCTGACCCTTTAGCTCAGCTGGTTAGTGTAAACTACAGTCAACCAGCACCTGCTAACAGCTCTGACCCTTTAGTTCAGCTGGTTAGTGTAAACTACAGTCAACCAGCACCTGTTAACCTCTGACCCTTTAGCTCAGCTGGTTAGTGTAAACTACAGTCAACCAGCACCTGCTAACAGGTCTGACCCTTTAGCTCAGCTGGTTAGTGTAAACTACAGTCAACCAGCACCTGCTAACAGGTCTGACCCTTTAGCTCAGCTGGTTAGTGTAAACTACAGTCAACCAGCACCTGCTAACGGCTCAGACCCTTTAGCTCAGCTGGTTAGTGTAAACTACAGTCAACCAGCACCTGCTAACAGGTCTGACCCTTTAGCTCAGCTGGTTAGTGTAAACTACAGTCAACCAGCACCTGCTAACAGGTCTGACCCTTTAGCTCAGCTGGTTAGTGTAAACTACAGTCAACCAGCACCTGCTAACAGGTCTGACCCTTTAGCTCAGCTGGTTAGTGTAAACTACAGTCAACCAGCACCTGCTAACAGGTCTGACCCTTCAGCTCAGCTGGTTAGTGTAAACTACAGTCAACCAGCACCTGCTAACAGGTCTGACCCTTTAGCTCAGCTGGTTAGTGTAAACTACAGTCAACCAGCACCTGCTAACAGGTCTGACCCTTCAGCTCAGCTGGTTAGTGTAAACTACAGTCAACCAGCACCTGCTAACAGGTCTGACCCTTCAGCTCAGCTGGTTAGTGCGGCTGCCTGTGGATCCTATGGTCCCAGGTTACAATAACATTAGCTTTCATGATATTTATATATTATGTAGCGAGTCGCGTCCACGCTGTGAGAACGGTGACAGTTTGGTTGGAATTACATATTTAATGGGCACCTACCAACCAATCAGAATCAAGTATTCAGCCAGGCCATGGTATAAGTCGCAATTAATGTACTTATGTATTGTGAATCATATTGGAATATTAATATAAGTGAAGTTGTGTGTGTGTGTCTGTATTGGGGGAGGGGTGAAGGGAGAGGCCTGGTTTCTAACAATCTAAACCAGCCAGAAGGGCATATCGGCCGACATCGACAGAGAATTGAATGCACCCACACAGCACTGCTGGTGCTGTTAGCTAGCTGTTAGCTAGCGCGCTGTGTTTCTGAATGCACCCACACACACAGCACTGTTGGTGCTGTTAGCTAGCTGTTAGCTAGCGCGCTGCTTTTCTGAATGCACCCACACACCACTGTTGGTGCTGTTAGCTAGCTGTTAGCTAGCATGCTGCTTTACTGAATGCACCCACACACACAGCACTGTTGGTGCTGTTAGCTAGCTGTTAGCTAGCGCGCTGCTTTTCTGAATGCACCCACACACCACTGTTGGTGCTGTTAGCTAGCTGTTAGCTAGCGTGCTGCTTTTCTGAATGCACCCGCACAGCACGCGTGATTTTTTTTCATAGCCGTAGTTTGCGAAGACGCGAAGTGGGTTAGCTTAGAGTTTATCTTTAGAGCAGGACGATGGACCACCAGCCCTGATTCCAAACTCTAAGCATAACCACTTCGAAGCAGAGAATATATGTACAAGGCGGACATTTCTATCCCAGAGGCGTGTAGCCTTTTTACAACGCATCCGCGTTTCCGGCGCTCTGATTGGCCAGGTCATGTGACATGTGCGCCCAATAGCGTGTTTGCCCATTTCCGCGTCGAACAGCCTGCAAACGACCTGGCGTTCTATCGCCATGCTCTAAGACAAACTCTAACCTTAACCAACTTCGAAGAGTGCCTAAGCTTAACCAGTGTAGAAACTTGCCGTCCCACGATTGGCGCTTGTTGTGTTCTGTAATGCATGTGAAAGCTGTACTTCCCAAGAGTCTCCACTATGGGGCGCAGTTAATACAATGCCCGGTTATGCCTACAGCTGAAGTGAAGAAGAAGACGATGCTGTAGGATGATACGTGTACCATGAGTGTACCATGTTGTAACCTACCATGCTAACCTGCTTAACTAAAAGGCTAAAGAGTAATCCTGCTTCCTGCGTCTTATTACTACACCTACCTACATACAAAATACTACGTACGAACAACATAACAGCGCTCATGTCACATGACCTGGCCAATCAGAGCGCAAAGCGGGAACCCGGAAACGGCGATGCGTTGTAAAAAGGCTTCAAGCATCCCAGAGCCCTTCGGAGCTAAACCAATCAGAGAGGGTCTTCGCTGTACGCGGGCTAGCCAATCAGAGAGCGTCTTCGCAAACTGCGGCTACGAAAAAAAATCATGCACAGCACTGTTGGTGCCGTTAGCTAGCTGTTAGCTAGCATGCTGCTTTACTGAATGCACCCACACACCACTGTTGGTGCCGTTAGCTAGCTGTTAGCTAGCGTGCTGCTTTACTGAATGCACCCACACAGCACTGTTGGTGCTGTTAGCTAGCTGTTAGCTAGCATGCTGCTTTACTGAATGCACCCACACACCACTGTTGGTGCTGTTAGCTAGCTGTTAGCTAGCATGCTGCTTTACTGAATGCTTCAGCTGCTCTCAACACCCTTTGACAGTCACACACATGCACGCACACACACACACACACACACACCCACACCCACACACACACACCACGGCTGGTGCTGTTAGCTAGAGTGCTGCGTTACAACATGCTTCAACTGCTCTTATACACATACATGTAAACACACACTTGAATTGAATAGGTCTGACACACACTAACACATGTACACACACACACACACACACACACACACACACACACACACACACACACACACACACACACACATATATTTTTTTTCTATGTAAGTCCAGAGCAATCATGCATATGACCTAACCTATATCTACAGGGCTATCACTGACTGACTGGACTGAGAGGACTATGACAGAGAGAGATATGTATTGACAGAGAGAGAGAGAGAGAGAGAGAGAGAGAGAGAGAGAGAGAGAGAGAGAGAGAGAGAGAGAGAGAGAGAGAGAGAGAGAGAGAGAGAGAGAGAGAGAGAGAGAGAGAGAGAGAGAGAGAGAGAGAGAGAGAGAGAGAGAGAGAGGGAGAGAGGGAGAGGGAGAGGGGGAGGGAGAGAGATGGGAGAGAGAGAGAGAGAGAAGGTGAAAAGGAGGGCATCACATTGCTTGCAGTTATCTGACCCTGTTCTTTGACACACATGCAGTGTACATAATAATATATAGATACACTTATGGTGATTGGTCCAGGAGGCAGGAAGCTGACAGACACATGTGTTTCTTCCTACTACTCTCAGAAGGGGGCATTCGAATAGCCCTTCATGCCCCCCCCCCCAATACTTGTGCACTCTAGACACATACTGTATACAGTGGCTTGCATTAGACAGTCTTTAACACTGAGTTGACAGTAAGCATCTCATAGCATGTGCCTTTCATGAGGCGTCTGGCCGACACGGTGGTGTAGTGGTTAACACTGTCTCACAGCACGGTGATGTAGTGGTTAACACTGTCTCCTCACAGCATGGTGGTGTAGTGGTTAACACTGTCTCACAGCACGGTGATGTAGTGGTTAACACTGTCTCCTCACAGCACGGTGGTGTAGTGGTTAACACTGTCTCCTCACAGCACGGTGGTGTAGTGGTTAACACTGTCTCCTCACAGCACAGTGGTGTAGTGGTTAACACTGTCTCCTCACAGCACAGTGGTGTAGTGGTTAACACTGTCTCCTCACAGCACGGTGGTGTAGTGGTTAACACTGTCTCCTCACAGCACAGTGGTGTAGTGGTTAACACTGTCTCCTCACAGCACGGTGGTGTAGTGGTTAACACTGTCTCCTCACAGCACGGTGGTGTAGTGGTTAACACTGTCTCCTCACAGCACGGTGGTGTAGTGGTTAACACTGTCTCCTCACAGCACGGTGGTGTAGTGGTTAACACTGTCTCCTCAAAGCACGGTGGTGTAGTGGTTAACACTGTCTACTCACAGCATGGTGATGTAGTGGTTAACACTGTCTCCTCACAGCACAGTGGTGTAGTGGTTAACACTGTCTCCTCACAGCACGGTGGTGTAGTGGTTAACACTGTCTCCTCACAGCACGGTGGTGTAGTAGTTAACACTGTCTCCTCACAGCAGGTGGTGTAGTGGTTAACACTGTCTCCTCACAGCACGGTGGTGTAGTGGTTAACACTGTCTCCTCACAGCACGGTGGTGTAGTGGTTAACACTGTCTCCTCACAGCACGGTGGTGTAGTGGTTAACACTGTCTCCTCACAGCACGGTGGTGTAGTGGTTAACACTGTCTCCTCACAGCACGGTGGTGTAGTGGTTAACACTGTCTCACAGCACGGTGGTGTAGTGGTTAACACTGTCTCCTCACAGCACGGTGGTGTAGTGGTTAACACTGTCTCCTCACAGCACGGTGGTGTAGTGGTTAACCCTGTCTCCTCACAGCACGGTGGTGTAGTGGTTAACACTGTCTCACAGTACGGTGGTGTAGTGGTTAACACTGTCTCACAGTACGGTGGTGTAGTGGTTAACACTGTCTCACAGCACGGTGGTGTAGTGGTTAACACTGTCTCCTCACAGCACGGTGGTGTAGTGGTTAACACTGTCTCACAGTACGGTGGTGTAGTGGTTAACACTGTCTCACAGCACGGTGGTGTAGTGGTTAACACTGTCTCCTCACAGTACGGTGGTGTAGTGGTTAACACTGTCTCACAGTACGGTGGTGTAGTGGTTAACACTGTCTCCTCACAGCACGGTGGTGTAGTGGTTAACACTGTCTCCTCACAGCACGGTGGTGTAGTGGTTAACACTGTCTCCTCACAGCACGGTGGTGTAGTGGTTAACACTGTCTCACAGTACGGTGGTGTAGTGGTTAACACTGTCTCCTCACAGCACAGTGGTGTAGTGGTTAACACTGTCTCACAGCACAGTGGTGTAGTGGTTAACACTGTCTCACAGCATGGTGGTGTAGTGGTTAACACTGTCTCCTCACAGCACGGTGGTGTAGTGGTTAACACTGTCTCACAGCACAGTGGTGTAGTGGTTAACACTGTCTCACAGCATGGTGGTGTAGTGGTTAACACTGTCTCCTCACAGTACGGTGGTGTAGTGGTTAACACCGTCTCCTCACAGCACGGTGGTGTAGTGGTTAACACTGTCTCCTCACAGCACGGTGGTGTAGTGGTTAACACTGTCTCCTCACAGCACGGTGGTGTAGTGGTTAACACTGTCTCACAGCATGGTGGTGTAGTGGTTAACACTGTCTCACAGCACGGTGGTGTAGTGGTTAACACTGTCTCACAGCACGGTGGTGTAGTGGTTAACACTGTCTCCTCACAGCACGGTGGTGTAGTGGTTAACACTGTCTCACAGTACGGTGGTGTAGTGGTTAACACTGTCTCACAGTACGGTGGTGTAGTGGTTAACACTGTCTCCTCACAGCACGGTGGTGTAGTGGTTAACACTGTCTCCTCACAGCACGGTGGTGTAGTGGTTAACACTGTCTCCTCACAGCACGGTGGTGTAGTGGTTAACACTGTCTCCTCATAGCACGGTGGTTTAGTGGTTAACACTGTCTCACAGTACGGTGGTGTAGTGGTTAACACTGTCTCCTCACAGCACGGTGGTGTAGTGGTTAACACTGTCTCCTCACAGCACGGTGGTGTAGTGGTTAACACTGTCTCCTCACAGCACGGTGGTGTAGTGGTTAACACTGTCTCACAGTACGGTGGTGTAGTGGTTAACACTGTCTCCTCACAGCACGGTGGTGTAGTGGTTAACACTGTCTCCTCACAGCACGGTGGTGTAGTGGTTAACACTGTATCCTCACAGCACGGTGGTGTAGTGGTTAACACTGTCTCCTCACAGCACGGTGGTGTAATGGTTAACACTGTCTCCTCACAGCACGGTGGTGTAGTGGTTAACACTGTCTCCTCACAGCACGGTGGTGTAGTGGTTAACACTGTCTCCTCACAGCATGGTGATGTAGTGGTTAACACTGTCTCACAGCACGGTGGTGTAGTGGTTAACACTGTCTCCTCACAGCACGGTGGTGTAGTGGTTAACACTGTCTCACAGTACGGTGGTGTAGTGGTTAACACTGTCTCCTCACAGCACGGTGGTGTAGTGGTTAACACTGTCTCCTCACAGCAAGGTGGTGTAGTGGTTAACACTGTCTCACAGTACGGTGGTGTAGTGGTTAACACTGTCTCCTCATAGCACGGTGGTGTAGTGGTTAACACTGTCTCCTCATAGCACGGTGGTGTAGTGGTTAACACTGTCTCCTCACAGCACGGTGGTGTAGTGGTTAACACTGTCTCCTCACAGCACAGTGGTGTAGTGGTTAACACTATCTCCTCACAGCACGGTGGTGTAGTGGTTAACACTGTCTCCTCACAGCACGGTGGTGTAGTGGTTAACACTGTCTCCTCACAGCAAGGTGGTGTAGTGGTTAACACTGTCTCCTCACAGCACGGTGGTGTAGTGGTTAACACTGTCTCCTCACAGCATGGTGGTGTAGTGGTTAACACTGTCTCCTCACAGCACGGTGGTGTAATGGTTAACACTGTCTCCTCACAGCACGGTGGTGTAGTGGTTAACACTGTCTCCTCACAGCACGGTGGTGTAGTGGTTAACACTGTCTCCTCACAGCACGGTGGTGTAGTGGTTAACACTGTCTCCTCACAGCACGGTGGTGTAGTGGTTAACACTGTCTCCTCACAGCACGGTGGTGTAGTGGTTAACACTGTCTCCTCACAGCACGGTGGTGTAGTGGTTAACACTGTCTCCTCACAGCACGGTGGTGTAGTGGTTAACACTGTCTCCTCACAGCGCGGTGGTGTAGTGGTTAACACTGTCTCCTCACAGCATGGTGGTGTAGTGGTTAACACTGTCTCCTCACAGCACGGTGGTGTAGTGGTTAACACTGTCTCCTCACAGCACGGTGGTGTAGTGGTTAACCCTGTCTCCTCACAGCACGGTGGTGTAGTGGTTAACACTGTCTCCTCACAGCACGGTGGTGTAGTGGTTAACACTGTCTCCCCCTAGTGGCATGGTGGTGTAGTGGTTAACACTGTCTCCTCACAGCACGGTGGTGTAGTGGTTAACACTGTCTCCTCACAGCACGGTGGTGTAGTGGTTAACACTGTCTCCTCACAGCACGGTGGTGTAGTGGTTAACACTGTCTCCTCACAGCACGGTGGTGTAGTGGTTAACACTGTCTCCTCACAGCATGGTGGTGTAGTGGTTAACACTGTCTCCTCACAGCACGGTGGTGTAGCGGTTAACACTGTCTCCTCACAGCACAGTGGTGTAGTGGTTAACACTGTCTCCTCACAGCACAGTGGTGTAGTGGTTAACACTGTCTCACAGCACGGTGGTGTAGTGGTTAACACTGTCTCCTCACAGCACGGTGGTGTAGTGGTTAACACTGTCTCACAGCATGGTGGTGTAGTGGTTAACACCGTCTCCTCACAGCACGGTGGTGTAGTGGTTAACACTGTCTCCTCACAGCACGGTGGTGTAGTGGTTAACACTGTCTCCTCACAGCACGGTGGTGTAGTGGTTAACACTGTCTCCTCACAGCACGGTGGTGTAGTGGTTAACACTGTCTCCTCACAGCATGGTGGTGTAGTGGTTAACACTGTCTCCTCACAGCACAGTGGTGTAGTGGTTAACACTGTCTCCTCACAGCACGGTGGTGTAGTGGTTAACACTGTCTCCTCACAGCACGGTGGTGTAGTGGTTAACACTGTCTCCTCACAGCACAGTGGTATAGTGGTTAACACTGTCGCCTAACAGTGTGGTGGTGTAGTGGTTAACACTGTCTCCTCACAGCAAGGTGGTGTAGTGGTTAACACTGTCTCCTCACAGCAAGGTGGTGTAGTGGTTAACACTGACTCCTCACAGCATGGTGGTGTAGTGGTTAACACTGTCTCCTCACAGCACGGTGGTGTAGTGGTTAACACTGTCTCCTCACAGCACGGTGGTGTAGTGGTTAACACTGTCTCCTCACAGCACGGTGGTGTAGTGGTTAACACTGTCTCCTCACAGCACGGTGGTGTAGTGGTTAACACTGTCTCCTCACAGCACGGTGGTGTAGTGGTTAACACTGTATCCTCACAGCACGGTGGTGTAGTGGTTAACACTGTCTCCTCACAGCACGGTGGTGTAGTGGTTAACACTGTCTCCTCACAGCACGGTGGTGTAGTGGTTAACACTGTCTCCTCACAGCACGGTGGTGTAGTGGTTAACACTGTCTCCTCACAGCACGGTGGTGTAGTGGTTAACACTGTCTCCTCACAGCACGGTGGTGTAGTGGTTAACACTGTCTCCTCACAGCACGGTGGTGTAGTGGTTAACACTGTCTCCTCACAGCACGGTGGTGTAGTGGTTAACACTGTCTCCTCACAGCACGGTGGTGTAGTGGTTAACACTGTCTCCCCCTAGTGGCACGGTGGTGTAGTGGTTAACACTGTCTCCTCACAGCTAGAAGGTCCTGGGTTCGATTTCCGCTTGGGGACCAGGTTGCCGTGTGGGCCAGTGCTCGAGGACGGACAGGAGCACTTGGATTGGTCCCCGGGGCGCTGCCCTTGGGGGGGGAGGACGACGGGATGGGTCAAGTGCAGAGAGACATTCCATCGCGACCCAATGCATGTGTGTTCCTGTGTGTTGCCATCTCGCATGAGTGTGTTAATCTGCATGACACATAAAGACTTCTTCTTCTTCTTGTTCTTGTTCTTGTTCTTGTTCTTGTTCTTCTTCTTCTTCTTCTTCTTCTTCTTCTTCTTCTTCTTCTTCTTCTTCTTCTTCTTCTTCTTCTTCTTCCACTTAACCACCATCATCTGTCACCTTTTCTTCCTTCTAGAATCTCTATATATCCAAGTGTACAAAAGGCTGGGAGATGATTTAGCGGACTGTCCCTTTAAGTTTTGTCTTGTTGTGTGTGGCCCGCGAGTGTTGTGAGCTTGTGAAGATAGAACAAGAGTTGAAGTTCAGTTTGATAGATACGCTTGTTTGAAAGTGACCGTTAATAGTTATTTCCTTTATGCGGGATCCATTCTGTGATATCTAGATTGAAGTCAATGACAGAAAAGTAAGTGCCCACAGTTTATAGTTTCACCTGTTATATCTCGCAAATTTGGCTGTGTTCGGTGATTGACTGGAAGAGGCGCTAGGTTGGCTAACATGATATTTCATATGGTTGGGCTAACGTACCAACCGCCGTTATCTTTTCTTTCGTGTATATGCTAGTGTAGCGCCGTGTCGCTGTAGACGTTACTGGGACTATTGATTGATTGATTGATTGATTGAAAAGTTTATTAACAGATTGCAGAATGGGTACAGTACAGTACAGTATAGCTCAATACATACAATTGTTAAGGGGATGCAGACCAGAGAAAGACTTTCGTCTTGTTTACATCAGGGTCCCCCATTTTCAATTCATCATAACATATATGACATACATGACATACAGATAGACAGTACTGCTACATCTATACATTTATGACATACCAGATTTGCAAATACAGTACTGTTTGTGATACAAAAAGTGTCCAGAAAAAGAGAGTATATACATTTGACGTAGAAACTGTACATTGAGGACGTTAATGTAATAATCTGTGTAACCAAAGGATGTCGCCATTTTACTGTGTAACCTGGTACATTAGGTGATGGATATTTAGATAAGATAATATCTTCTTTTATTGATCCCTTTGGGAATTCAGGAAATATTTTATATACTCATGTTATTAAATATATGCCTATATGTATACAGTTCTTGTTCATGCATCAGCAGTTAATTGGCTTACCCATTACCAGTATCTAATAGCAACTATTGTTATTCCAGCTAACTGTGATGACAACTGGATATGTGAAAATAAACCCACGAGGAAATATACCTCTCATCACCTTCCTTCAATGTGTCCTGATCGATGCACCATCCTGTATACTGTTATAGACACACTGGGGGCGCCAGGGTGGGTTCGACTCCCGGACCCGGCGACCCTTGGCGAATGTCTTCTCCTCTCTATCCTCCCATACTTCCTCTCTCACTGCGCCGAAAAACCAATACAAATCTACCAAAAACATAAAAAAAAAAAAAAAAATAACATAGACATTTAGCCCTAAATACCTCACTAACACCAAGCATCTGGATTAAACATGGATTATTAATCTGCTTGAATGGATTGAGTTGACTGTGGAATGTGCTCAGGTTATGGTTTAAGGCTTTAACACAGTTCTCACACGTTGGAATCAGAGTACGGTTCCATTGCTGTGTGACGGTCAGAATCGTACTTTAATTTGACCCTGTGAAGTGAAAAAAATACTTTTTCATCTTGCGTCTGGGTATAGTGTTGTGGAAATCAGAGAGGTTAAGAACGTGCATGGTCAAATAATCTTGGTTGAAACAAATGTATTTGTTAAAACATGGTCAATTGAATACAATTTAGTTCAGTAGTTTGGTAGAGGACTTGATGTTCTCTGGTCAGTAGTTTGGTAGAGGACTTGATGTTCTCTGGTCAGTAGTTTGGTACAGGACTTGATGTTCTCTGGTCAGTAGTTTGCTAGAGGACTTGATGTTCTCTGGTCAGTAGTTTGGTACAGGACTTGATGTTCTCTGGTCAGTAGTTTGGTGCAGGACTTGATGTTCTCTGGTCAGTAGTTTGGTACAGGACTTGATGTTCTCTGGTCAGTAGTTTGGTAGAGGACTTGATGTTCTCTGGTCAGTAGTTTGGTAGACGACTTGATGTTCTCTGGTCAGTAGTTTGGTAGAGGACTTGATGTTCTCTGGTCAGTAGTTTGGTAGATGACTTGATGTTATCTGGTCAGTAGTTTTCTAGAGGACTTGATGTTATCTGGTCAGTAGTTTGGTAGATGACTTGATGTTATCTGGTCAGTAGTTTTCTAGAGGACTTGATGTTCTCTGGTCAGTAGTTTGGTAGATGACTTGATGTTCTCTGGTCAGTAGTTTGCTAGAGGACTTGATGTTCTCTGGTCAGTAGTTTGGTACAGGACTTGATGTTCTCTGGTCAGTAGTTTGGTGCAGGACTTGATGTTCTCTGGTCAGTAGTTTGGTAGAGGACTTGATGTTCTCTGGTCAGTAGTTTGGTAGAGGACTTGATGTTCTCTGGTCAGTAGTTTGGTAGAGGACTTGATGTTCTCTGGTCAGTAGTTTGGTAGATGACTTGATGTTATCTGGTCAGTAGTTTTCTAGAGGACTTTATGTTATCTGGTCAGTAGTTTGGTAGATGACTTGATGTTATCTGGTCAGTAGTTTTCTAGAGGACTTGATGTTATCTGGTCAGTAGTTTGGTAGATGACTTGATGTTATCTGGTCAGTAGTTTTCTAGAGGACTTGATGTTCTCTGGTCAGTAGTTTGGTAGAGGACTTGATGTTCTCTGGTCAGTAGTTTGGTACACGACTTGATGTTCTCTGGTCAGTAGTTTGGTAGAGGACTTGATGTTCTCTGGTCAGTAGTTTGGTACAGGACTTGATGTTCTCTGGTCAGTAGTTTGGTACAGGACTTGATGTTCTCTGGTCAGTAGTTTGGTAGAGGACTTGATGTTCTCTGGTCAGTAGTTTGGTAGAGGACTTGATGTTCTCTGGTCAGTAGTTTGGTACAGGACTTGATGTTCTCTGGTCAGTAGTTTGGTAGAGGACTTGATGTTATCTGGTCAGTAGTTTGGTAGATGACTTGATGTTCTCTGGTCAGTAGTTTGGTACAGGACTTGATGTTCTCTGGTCAGTAGTTTGGTAGAGGACTTGATGTTCTCTGGTCAGTAGTTTGGTAGAGGACTTGATGTTCTCTGGTCAGTAGTTTGGTAGAGGACTTGATGTTCTCTGGTCAGTAGTTTGGTAGAGGACTTGATGTTCTCTGGTCAGTAGTTTGGTACAGGACTTGATGTTCTCTGGTCAGTAGTTTGGTAGAGGACTTGATGTTCTCTGGTCAGTAGTTTGGTGGAGGACTTGATGTTATCTGGTCAGTAGTTTGCTAGAGGACTTGATGTTCTCTGGTCAGTAGTTTGGTACAGGACTTGATGTTCTCTGGTCAGTAGTTTGGTGCAGGACTTGATGTTCTCTGGTCAGTAGTTTGGTAGAGGACTTGATGTTCTCTGGTCAGTAGTTTGGTAGAGGACTTGATGTTCTCTGGTCAGTAGTTTGGTAGAGGACTTGATGTTCTCTGGTCAGTAGTTTGGTAGATGACTTGATGTTATCTGGTCAGTAGTTTTCTAGAGGACTTTATGTTATCTGGTCAGTAGTTTGGTAGATGACTTGATGTTATCTGGTCAGTAGTTTTCTAGAGGACTTGATGTTATCTGGTCAGTAGTTTGGTAGATGACTTGATGTTATCTGGTCAGTAGTTTTCTAGAGGACTTGATGTTCTCTGGTCAGTAGTTTGGTAGAGGACTTGATGTTCTCTGGTCAGTAGTTTGGTACACGACTTGATGTTCTCTGGTCAGTAGTTTGGTAGAGGACTTGATGTTCTCTGGTCAGTAGTTTGGTACAGGACTTGATGTTCTCTGGTCAGTAGTTTGGTACAGGACTTGATGTTCTCTGGTCAGTAGTTTGGTAGAGGACTTGATGTTCTCTGGTCAGTAGTTTGGTAGAGGACTTGATGTTCTCTGGTCAGTAGTTTGGTACAGGACTTGATGTTCTCTGGTCAGTAGTTTGGTAGAGGACTTGATGTTATCTGGTCAGTAGTTTGGTAGATGACTTGATGTTCTCTGGTCAGTAGTTTGGTACAGGACTTGATGTTCTCTGGTCAGTAGTTTGGTAGAGGACTTGATGTTCTCTGGTCAGTAGTTTGGTAGAGGACTTGATGTTCTCTGGTCAGTAGTTTGGTAGAGGACTTGATGTTCTCTGGTCAGTAGTTTGGTAGAGGACTTGATGTTCTCTGGTCAGTAGTTTGGTACAGGACTTGATGTTCTCTGGTCAGTAGTTTGGTAGAGGACTTGATGTTCTCTGGTCAGTAGTTTGGTGGAGGACTTGATGTTATCTGGTCAGTAGTTTGCTAGAGGACTTGATGTTCTCTGGTCAGTAGTTTGCTAGAGGACTTGATGTTCTCTGGTCAGTAGTTTGCTAGAGGACTTGATGTTCTCTGGTCAGTAGTTTGGTAGAGGACTTGATGTTCTCTGGTCAGTAGTTTGGTAGAGGTCTTGATGTTCTCTGGTCAGTAGTTTGCTAGAGGACTTGATGTTCTCTGGTCAGTAGTTTGGTACAGGACTTGATGTTCTCTGGTCAGTAGTTTGGTAGAGGACTTGATGTTCTCTGGTCAGTAGTTTGGTAGAGGACTTGATGTTCTCTGGTCAGTAGTTTGGTAGAGGACTTGATGTTATCTGGTCAGTAGTTTGGTAGATGACTTGATGTTCTCTGGTCAGTAGTTTGGTAGAGGGCTTGATGTTATCTGGTCAGTAGTTTGGTAGATGACTTGATGTTATCTGGTCAGTAGTTTTCTAGAGGACTTGATGTTCTCTGGTCAGTAGTTTGGTAGAGGACTTGATGTTCTCTGGTCAGTAGTTTGGTAGAGGACTTGATGTTATCTGGTCAGTAGTTTGGTAGAGGACTTGATGTTATCTGGTCAGTAGTTTGGTAGATGACTTGATGTTCTCTGGTCAGTAGTTTGGTAGAGGACTTGATGTTCTCTGGTCAGTAGTTTGGTACAGGACTTGATGTTCTCTGGTCAGTAGTTTGGTACAGGACTTGATGTTCTCTGGTCAGTAGTTTGGTAGATGACTTGATGTTATCTGGTCAGTAGTTTTCTAGATGACTTGATGTTCTCTGGTCAGTAGTTTGGCAGAGGACTTGATGTTCTCTGGTCAGTAGTTTGGTAGAGGACTTGATGTTCTCTGGTCAGTAGTTTGGTAGATGACTTGATGTTCTCTGGTCAGTAGTTTGGTAGAGGACTTGATGTTATCTGGTCAGTAGTTTGGTAGAGGACTTGATGTTCTCTGGTCAGTAGTTTGGTAGATGACTTGATGTTCTCTGGTCAGTAGTTTGGTAGATGACTTGATGTTCTCTGGTCAGTAGTTTGGTAGATGACTTGATGTTCTCTGGTCAGTAGTTTGGTAGATGACTTGATGTTCTCTGGTCAGTAGTTTGGTAGAGGACTTGATGTTCTCTGGTCAGTAGTTTGGTGGAGGACTTGATGTTCTCTGGTCAGTAGTTTGGTACAGGACTTGATGTTCTCTGGTCAGTAGTTTGGTACAGGACTTGATGTTCTCTGGTCAGTAGTTTGGTAGAGGACTTGATGTTCTCTGGTCAGTAGTTTGGTAGAGGACTTGATGTTCTCTGGTCAGTAGTTTGGTAGATGACTTGATGTTCTCTGGTCAGTAGTTTGGTACAGGACTTGATGTTCTCTGGTCAGTAGTTTGGTAGAGGACTTGATGTTCTCTGGTCAGTAGTTTGGTAGAGGACTTGATGTTCTCTGGTCAGTAGTTTGGTAGATGACTTGATGTTCTCTGGTCAGTAGTTTGGTAGAGGACTTGATGTTCTCTGGTCAGTAGTTTGGTACAGGACTTGATGTTATCTGGTCAGTAGTTTGGTAGAGGACTTGATGTTCTCTGGTCAGTAGTTTGGTAGATGACTTGATGTTCTCTGGTCAGTAGTTTGGTAGAGGACTTGATGTTCTCTGGTCAGTATTTGGTAGAGGACTTGATGTTCTCTGGTCAGTAGTTTGCTAGAGGACTTGATGTTCTCTGGTCAGTAGTTTGGTGCAGGACTTGATGTTCTCTGGTCAGTAGTTTGGTACAGGACTTGATGTTCTCTGGTCAGTAGTTTGGTAGATGACTTGATGTTCTCTGGTCAGTAGTTTGGTACAGGACTTGATGTTCTCTGGTCAGTAGTTTGGTAGAGGACTTGATGTTCTCTGGTCAGTAGTTTGGTACAGGACTTGATGTTATCTGGTCAGTAGTTTGGTAGAGGACTTGATGTTCTCTGGTCAGTAGTTTGGTAGAGGACTTGATGTTCTCTGGTCAGTAGTTTGGTAGAGGACTTGATGTTATCTGGTCAGTAGTTTGGTAGAGGACTTGATGTTCTCTGGTCAGTAGTTTGGCAGAGGACTTGATGTTCTCTGGTCAGTAGTTTGGTACAGGACTTGATGTTCTCTGGTCAGTAGTTTGGCAGAGGACTTGATGTTCTCTGGTCAGTAGTTTGGTACAGGACTTGATGTTCTCTGGTCAGTAGTTTGGTAGAGGACTTGATGTTATCTGGTCAGTAGTTTGGTAGAGGACTTGATGTTCTCTGGTCAGTAGTTTGGTAGAGGACTTGATGTTCTCTGGTCAGTAGTTTGGCAGAGGACTTGATGTTCTCTGGTCAGTAGTTTGGTAGAGGACTTGATGTTCTCTGGTCAGTAGTTTGGTACAGGACTTGATGTTCTCTGGTCAGTAGTTTGGTAGAGGACTTGATGTTATCTGGTCAGTAGTTTGGTAGATGACTTGATGTTCTCTGGTCAGTAGTTTGGTACAGGACTTGATGTTCTCTGGTCAGTAGTTTGGTACAGGACTTGATGTTCTCTGGTCAGTAGTTTGCTAGAGGACTTGATGTTCTCTGGTCAGTAGTTTGGTACAGGACTTGATGTTCTCTGGTCAGTAGTTTGGTAGAGGACTTGATGTTCTCTGGTCAGTAGTTTGGTAGAGGACTTGATGTTCTCTGGTCAGTAGTTTTCTAGAGGACTTGATGTTCTCTGGTCAGTAGTTTGGTACAGGACTTGATGTTCTCTGGTCAGGAGTTTGGTACACGACTTGATGTTCTCTGGTCAGTAGTTTGGTACAGGACTTGATGTTCTCTGGTCAGTAGTTTGGTACAGGACTTGATGTTCTCTGGTCAGTAGTTTGGTAGATGACTTGATGTTCTCTGGTCAGTAGTTTGGTAGATGACTTGATGTTCTCTGGTCAGTAGTTTGGTAGAGGACTTGATGTTCTCTGGTCAGTAGTTTGCTAGAGGACTTGATGTTCTCTGGTCAGTAGTTTGGTAGAGGACTTGATGTTCTCTGGTCAGTAGTTTGCTAGAGGACTTGATGTTCTCTGGTTCAGAAGAATTTGGTCAAGCTCCCTGACTTCTTTGTGGGGTCACCTTATAAACTATCTGACACAGAGGGAGGGGCGGGGGAAGAGATGACCAGGTGATACAGGAGGCAGGGGGTGAGGGGCGGGGGAAGAGATGACCAGGTGATACAGGAGGGAGGGGGGGAGGGGCGGGGGAAGAGATGACCAGGTGATACAGGAGGGAGGGGGTGAGGGGCGGGGGAAGAGATGACCAGGTGATACAGGAGGGAGGGGGTGAGGGGCGGGGGAAGAGATGACCAGGTGATACAGGAGGGAGGGGGTGAGGGGCGGGGGAAGAGATGACCAGGTGATACAGGAGGGAGGGGGTGAGGGGCGGGGGAAGAGATGACCAGGTGATACAGGAGGGAGGGGGTGAGGGGCGGGGGAAGAGATGACCAGGTGATACAGGAGGGAGGGGGTGAGGGGCGGGGGAAGAGATGACCAGGTGATACAGGAGGGAGGGGGTGAGGGGCGGGGGAAGGTATTATCAAAATTACTAGAATGAGGGGGGGGGGGGTGTTAACACAAGGCCATGAAAGTAGGGCATTATGAAATCCGTTTTTATCTTTTCCTGTTCCTATATGAATTTTCCTGTTATCGGATTTCTCGTTCTTTTTATTTTCCTGTTTTCGGATTTCTCTGATTTAATATTTTTCCTTTGGATTTAAGCCAAAAAAAGTATACAAAATTATGTTTTTAACTAACTTTAATAACAGTACATCTGCAAACAGTGCCAGTGCCAGTTCAGTGCCAGTTCAGTTATGAGGTTTTTATTTTTTTTATTCAGTTCAGTTCAATGTCGTGCAGTGCAGTGCATTAACTAAATAATAATGAAATAGCTCAAAGAAATCAGAAAGAAACTGTCAAATGTAATTTCTTTCAAAGAGATGTCATTTGAAAACAAGAATCTGGCAACAAGTCAACACAAAAGTAAAGTAAAATATTTTATTTCAGTGTGTTCAAACAAACCTCTGTTTCTCTAATAATAGCACTCAAAGTGATTCCTCTTTATTGACTTAGCAACTTCAGAATGTTACCTTTCAAAAGAGACCAGACTCATGCATGTGCTTATAAGTATAAAGTATAAAGCTAAGCTTTGCAAAAAAAAAGTACTGAACAAGCTCATTGGCAGTTTTTCATTTCTGGTCATTTTTAGCATGGTGTTATTCACTGTCAAAGATGCAAAGAAAAATCATAATTCATATTTTGTTTCATCACAATTTAAGCAAGCTTAGTAACAGACACAATATTTCTGACACTGGGAATACATTCCCTGAGGTCCATAGATGTCCCTAGATACCAAGAACATGCAAATGAACCTTGTAGAAGTGGAGCAATATTCCATTTACATAGGTATGTATTTTAGGCGGATTTTCAGAAAATAGGGGTTTAGGGCTGCAACTAACAATTATTTTGTTAGTTGTCTAATCTGTCGGTTATTTTTTCGATTCGTCGACTAATCTAACGATTATTTCTGTCACACCCTCCATCTCTGCTTCCTGTGGGAGCGGCTCCTGTTCCGGCTCCAGTGCATGTTTTACCTCACGTGCTCAAGTCTGCACACCTGTGGATGTCACCCTGTTGTCCAGTCCCTCTGCCTTAACACTTTCAGTGCCACTCACGAGATTTCTCGTTTTTTTTTATAGGTGGTTGCATGCCACTCACGAGATTTCTCGGAATTATTATTATTTTTTTTTTTTGCGATCTGAAAAATTATTGCATCACCCGAGCCTACCCGAGTATAGCCGAGGGGCGCCGGCGATCACTGTGGAAAAAAGCGCCCCCTGTCGTCTCCCAGATGACATAAGTGATTTTGGAATGGACTCAATGAAAATGAATGGGGAAAAAAATCCGGTACTCCACATTTTCCAGTTCACTGATCCAGCCGGGGTTACCAGAGTTCATTCTGGAGCCTCAGATCCCCGCGGATCATGGAGTTCTACTGTATCGCGTTGGATCCATACACGTATCGATTTCTTCGAATGGTGATCAGGAATTGGAATATACCAGTTGGATACCATCTGATGTCAGGTAAGGACTCTATGTTATCAGTGGTAGGATAATCAGAGTAAGTTTGATGAAGTTATAAGCTGTTTTGTGAAATGTCTTCTTTCGGTTTCACTGTAAAAGTCCGTGAGGAAATCAACGGAGCGATTATCAGTGCGCGGCCGTAATGTGCGTGCGTGCATGTATAATATTGATCATCTAGCGTTTATTTGAAAACGATTCATAAAAAGGCCGACGAATATCAACGTTGTGGAATATTCCACTAAAAGACGATTTTCATAGAATGCTCCAGAATGAGCAGTTTTTTATATCAAAACGGGGGCTTTTCTAACTGCTCTGAAACGGCAACGACGCGATAAAAAAACAATCTGCCTTCACAGCACTGACTGGAAAATAGTCTTTGATAATGCGATGGGCAGATTAGACACATAGCCATAATTTAAAACATAGATTAGGCGATATTAACGTTAACATTGGCGCCGATGGTGGCATTCAAGCGGTAAAATGGAAAACCAGGCGTGGCGCTGAAAGTGTTAATTAACATAACATGATCCCATAGCAAATTAAAATAATGACTCATGAAACATTTGAGTTTGGATCTTAAGCTACTTTCAAATGTTAATAACATAAATACAATAATCAATCATAATGAAAACAAATTAAATAATACAAATTAAAGTGCAAGTTTAAATGTAAAGATAATGTGCAAATAATGTTTTAAAGGTAACTCAAAGTAGCAGTCTCTGCTCCAGCACTGTGGTTCTGATGGGGTTGTTAAAGGAAAACGCCAACATTTTTGGGAAATTAGCTTATTTGCCATCTTCCCTGGAGTTAGACAAGAAGATACATACCCTTTTCTTCTCTGTGCGTGCATTAGGCTTAGGGAACAGCCGCTCCGTTAGCGTAGCTTAGCTTCATCACTGGAAGTGGGGCAGTCCTTACATTTACATTTAGTCATTTAGCTGACGCTTTTATCCAAAGCGACTTACAAGTTCTGTACGACAAGCCATCAGGAAGGGCACAACTCTATCAGCTGAGCAACAATGTTCATCAAAGTGTTGAGTGCTACAGTGTAGGTTAGTTTATTAGGACAAGTGCATGACAGTACGGTTAGTTACGGTTAGCTATTTCTTTTCTTTATTTAATTCAGATAATGGTTGAAGAAGTGTGTCTTTAGTCGACGGCGAAATATTGTCCTAACTGGGGTGGGTAGTTCATTCCACCATTGTGGGGCAAGGACTGAGAATAGGCGACTTCTCTTTGATGACCCTCCCGGAGCTTGGATAGGAGTAGGTCTGAGGCGGCCAGAAGATGCAGAGCGTAGGGGTCTTGAGGGTGTGTAGTTAGAGACCATTGACCGGAGGTAGGTGGGAGTGGTTCCCTTTGCCGCACGGTATGCTAGGTCGAGGGCCATGAAGTGGATTCGTGCAGCAATGGGGAGCCAGTGCAGGTCCCTAAGAAGTGGGGTGACATGGGCCGACTTCGGTAGGTTTGAGATCAGGCGGGCCGCTGCGTTCTGAATGAGTTGAAGAGTCTTGGTGGCAGTGGCCGGGAGGCCAGCGAGCAGTGCATTGCAGTAGTCGAGGCGGGAGATGACTGTTGATTGGACGAGGAGTTGGGTGGCTTCTTTTGTCAGGAAGGGGCGGATCCTTCTGACGTTGCTCAGGAGGAATCGGCAGGTTTTGGTTGTCGCTGCGATGTGAGCAGAGAAGTTCAGCTGGTCGTCGAGGACAACACCAAGGTTCTTGGCGGTCGGCGACGCGGTCACAGCTGCATTCTCGACTGTGATGGAGAGGTCGGTCAGGGGGGAGGATTTGGCCGGCAGGTGGAGCAATTCTGGTTGGTCGTCATCCAGGCGGAGATGTCGGACAGACAGGCCGAGATCCGCTCAGAGACGTGGATATCTGAGGGAGGGAAGGAGAGGAATAGTTGAGTATCGTCGGCATAACAATGGTAGGAGAAGCCATGAGACGTGATAATGTTACCCAGTGATTTAGTGTAGAGGGAGAAGAGAAGGGGTCCTAAAACCGAGCCCTGGGGGACACCCGTCCGCAGGGGGCGGGTGGCCGACAGGGTCCCTCTCCATGACACTTGGTAGGAGCGGTCATTGAGGTATGATGACAGCCATCCTTTACCCTGAAGTTCCCTACAGTCACGAAATATACTCCAAATACAACTCCAAAACGTTCCTGTAAACATGTTGTGACCTGTGTATTTACCACGTGGAGAAATAAAAAATAATTGAATTCGACAATTAACGTTTTCTAAGCAAATATACTCGGAACAATTTTTTGCCGAACCACTCCTCTCGGGGCGCAGTGATACTTACTAACGTGACGCCAGTGTTTGTTTACATTCTCATTTCATTCAAAGGATCCGAACCGATTGAAGTTTATGGATACCATGACTTCAAATCATCTTACCTTGACGATTAAAAGCCTCCCCAATTTAGAAAACAGTATTCCCATGGCTAGTGTTGATATGCTGCTAGCTAACGAAAACCAACAACCGGACACTAAAGCAAATAACGAGGGTACATTTTTACTTCCGGTCGGGGGATTCCAAAATAAAAGAGCGACGTCTATAGCACCGGAAATACGTTATCTAACGTTAACATTACATTTACATTTACATTTAGTCATTTAGCTGACGCTTTTATCCAAAGCGACTTACAAGTTCTGTACGACAAGCCAACACGAACCTAAACTAACTTTAGGTTAGTTGTAACGTTAGTTTAGGTTCGTGTTAACGTTAGATAATGTACAAAATAAACGTATTTCATACATCATATTGGGGTCTAACATCCCAATAGATACTGTAGTTATAAAGAACCTATCCTACTAGGAATAGCCAGGAATTTGGTCATACAATTATCATCCAATATAATAAAATTTGCTTTATAATTTCCCCACTAGTTGTTGTGCACTAGTTCTGACTGAGAAATGCAGACAATCTAGTCAAATGTCCACCGCAGGTGGTGACTCTACAGTAGATTCTAATCCCAGAGAATTTTTATAATTGTATAGTAGGCCCTGATAATCCCAGATTATAAATGGATGTGTAAAGGGCATTGGTAATCACCCTAATGCTGCTGTGGCCGGTGTAATCTAGAGGAATCACTGGAGAGCATGGAATACGCCTGGGTTCTGAGGCAACGTTTGGGTTCTGAGTAGGGATGTCCCGATCAAATTTTTTTGCTCCCGATCCGATCCCGATCATGTGATTTTGAGTATCTACCGATACCGATCTTTCCCGATCCGAAAAAAAAGAAAAGAATTTAAATATATATATATATATATATATATATATTTTTTTTTCATCCCAATTTCTCACATTACATTCACCTTGAATGTTGACGTTATCCAGGTGAAGAGTTAACTTCATTCAAGCGAGGCATTGCAATCCTTGACATAAATCATTTGATGTATAATTAAATCAAAGGAAATGCGTTTGTTTTGGCAAAATTATTCTGCTCTGTGACAATAAATAAATGAATGATGATATGCAATTTAAAACCAAAACTAAGGCCTCAGTATGAGTTTAAGACGTGAACATGGTCATGTTTGTTGAATAAAAAAAAAAAAAATCTTTTCTTTTTTTTATCCCGATCTTCGGAAAATCACGTGATCGGATCGGGACATCCTTAGTTCTGAGCCTTTGAAACAATGAGGTTTCGGGTTCTGAGCCTATAAAATAGCAGGGTTTGTGTTCTGACACCGGGGGCTAATGGTGGGGACTACGGATGATAACTGACTACAAGGGCAGCCCCTCCACAACTCCCTAGCGAACGAACTGAACTCCTTTTACACGTGGTTCTATATATATTGTGATATAAATAGTTCTACATGCAGGTGACATAACTGAATCATATATATTCTGATATAAATAGTTCTACATTCAGGTGACATAACTGAATCATATATATTCTGATATAAATAGTTCTACATTCAGGTGACATAACTGAATCATATATATTCTGATATAAATAGTTCTACATTCAGGTGACATAACTGAATCATATATATTCTGATATAAATAGTTCTACATTCAGGTGACATAACTGAATCATATATATTCTGATATAAATAGTTCTACATTCAGGTGACATAACTGAATCATATATATTCTGATATAAATAGTTCTACATTCAGGTGACATAACTGAATCATATATATTCTGATATAAATAGTTCTACATTCAGGTGACATAACTGAATCATATATATTCTGATATAAATAGTTCTACATTCAGGTGACATAACTGAATCATATATATTCTGATATAAATAGTTCTACATTCAGGTGACATAACTGAATCATATATATTCTGATATAAATAGTTCTACATTCAGGTGACATAACTGAATCATATATATTCTGATATAAATAGTTCTACATTCAGGTGACATAACTGAATCATATATATTCTGACAGCCCAGCCCAAAGTTGACCAGGCAAACTAACTTTGTATAAAAGTACAGGTTGTAAAACTGAATGACTTCTATGGCAAACATTTCAAAGTTCTACATTCAGGTGACATAACTGAATAATATATTCTGATATAAATAGTTCTACATTCAGGTGACATAACTGAATCATATATATTCTGACAGCCCAGCCCAAAGTTGACCAGGCAAACTAACTTTGTATAAAGTACAGGTTGTAAAACTGAATGACTTCTATGGCAAACATTTCAATAATGTTGTATAAAATTAGGACTTTACTCCCCCCCCCCCCCCCAAATCAAATAGACAAATATCTAGTTCTTTATTGTTCTCTTATGTTTATTTCAATACAATTCTTTGATATATATATATATTTGATATTTATATATAGTGATATAACCCATGTATACCTTGATCTGACCAAACTGAGCATATATATTATATTCTGATAGCCCAGACTGTCCTGAACATGTTGATTGAATTTGGATATTTGGATATATAAAAAACTGTACTTTTATTTTATTTTTTATTATTTGTTATATTATTTTTAGTAAATTATAATGTCAATATTGTTTTTACTTCCCATGTTCCTTCTCGAACACTTATTGTATGGAAATAGTCTTTGACTAAACTATACCTTTTTGTTTTTTAAGCTTGTTTTATGTTTCTATGTTCGAGACAAATTGGGTTCTGAGCATATGGAACAGCAGGGGAGACTGTAGTTAATGCAGGATAAACAATGTATCAAATTCATACAAATTTATTATTTTCTCTTATTTCTCTTTCCTTCTCTCCTTCTCTGCCTCCCTCCTGTGATGTTCTCCCTCCCTCTCTCCCTCCCCTCTCTCTCTCTCTCCTCTCGCGTCTCTCTCTCTCTCTCCTCTCTCTCTCTCTCTCCCTCTCTCTCTCTCTCACTCTCCCCCTCCCCCCCCCCCTCTCTCTCTCTCTCTCTCTCTCTCTCTCTCTCTCTCTCTCTCTCTCTCTCTCTCTCTCTCTCTCTCTCTCTCTCTCTCTCTCTCTCTCTCTCTCTCCCCCTCCCCCTCTCTCTCTCTCTCTCTCTCTCTCTCTCTCTTCTCTCTCTCTCTCTCTCTCTCTCTCTCTCTCTCTCTCTCTCTCTCTCTCTCTCCTCTCTCTCTCTCTCTCTCTCTCTCTCTCTCTATTCTCTCTCTCCCCCTCTCTCTATCTCTCTCTCTCTCCCCCTCCCCCCCCCTCTCTCTCTCTCTCTCTCTCTCTCTCTCTCTCTCTCTCTCTCTCTCTCTCTATCTCTGTCTCTCTAGAGCGTGTATTTGAGGACCATGAGAACTTGGTGGAGACTTGTTGAACTGGACCAGAGACAGTCAGAACCGGCTCATGTTCACAGAA
>NC_140169.1:43808464-43809493 GCF_963971535.1 Notolepis coatsorum | reverse complement strand
CGTTAACCCTTTCACTGCAGTACACTGTAACCAGAAAAGGCACGTTAACCCTTTCACTGCAGTACACTGTAACCAGAAAAGGCACGTTAACCCTTTCACTGCAGTACACGGCTGTAACCAGACACGTTAACCCTTTCACTGCAGTACACTGTAACCAGAAAAGGCACGTTAACCCTTTCACTGCAGTACACGACTGTAACCAGACACGTTAACCCTTTCACTGCAGTACACTGTAACCAGAAAAGGCACGTTAACCCTTTCACTGCAGTACACTGTAACCAGAAAAGGCACGTTAACCCTTTCACTGCAGTACACGACTGTAACCAGAAAAGGCACGTTAACCCTTTCACTGCAGTACACTGTAACCAGACACGTTAACCCTTTCACTGCAGTACACGGCTGTAACCAGACACGTTAACCCTTTCACTGCAGTACACTGTAACCAGAAAAGGCACGTTAACCCTTTCACTGCAGTACACGACTGTAACCAGACACGTTAACCCTTTCACTGCAGTACACGCTGTAACCAGACACGTTAACCCTTTCACTGCAGTACACTGTAACCAGAAAAGCCACGTTAACCCTTTCACTGCAGTACACTGTAACCAGAAAAGGCACGTTAACCCTTTCACTGCAGTACACTGTAACCAGAAAAGGCACGTTAACCCTTTCACTGCAGTACACTGTAACCAGAAAAGGCACGTTAACCCTTTCACTGCAGTACACGGCTGTAGTGGACATGTTCTGAAAGCTCACCCGTCTTGTGCTGGTGGTGTTTTTAAAATGTTTTGTTAAAAATAAAAGGTAGTCTTTCTTTTTAACAATTCTAGTTTAATAATATATCTGGGGAGAATGTTGATATTCCGAACAGTCTCATCTTTATGCCTTGACATTTAGTTGGCTAAATCGAGCTAAGTACATTTTCGTTTCAAATGGAAATACGAAAAAAACGAACAAAAACTGAAATACGAGGTGTTTTCCTATTTCCGTTTGAAACCAAAATCGAAAAAAACTGAAATACGGAGCTGT